>NW_016181841.1:0-6124 GCF_001687245.7 Rhagoletis zephyria | reverse complement strand
AGGAATGGTAAATAAATACAGGGAAATACATCCATATGTAAGTATTTTTGTAATTGAATCACAGAGTATGAATTGAAAAGTATTAAATTTTCCTTTCAATGTGAGTACAACCTAACAAATTTGGAAACATCGGAAACCATCGATATACCGATGTTTTTCTGGCGATGCATTTTAGCATCGATGTTCATTTGTTCGATGCATCGAAACATCGATGTTACTCCACAAAATTTGCATCCACACTTTGAATTCAAATTGGCAATGGTTGAAGCAAGNAATCGCTGTATTTTTTTAATTGCTAACTCAATACTCTTCTTCTGCATCACGGCAACTGTCAAAAATTTCCAGCAGTAAAAAGTTACGAATTGGCACAGCAGAAATGTAAAATTTTCTCACCATAGTAAAAAGTTTTTACACCATAGAACTTTTCTACTGATTGGCACAGGCCCTTTGAATTCAAATTGGCAATGGTTGAAGTCACTGGGAAGTGAATTGCAGAACCGGCCTAATGTAATGTTTTTATCATGCAACCTCCCATCCATTTGACCTCGAGTAAAACGAATTATTTTCTTTTAAAATTTATTTAAAGAAATAAAAATAGTTCTCAAAGTATAAAATATTTATGTATGAACGTACAAATCAAAGTAAGCGCAGAGGCCATTTACCAACAGCGAGTCGATCGTGACCTGTAATATATTGGAAAAACTTACCATACGTAAGCGATTCACTACATTTTGGCCATTTCGGTATCATCCACATCCGACATTCCAATTTATAGNTTTCTTTTAAAATTTATTTAAAGAAATAAAAATAGTTCTCAAAGTATAAAATATTTATGTATGAACGTACAAATCAAAGTAAGCGCAGAGGCCATTTACCAACAGCGAGTCGATCGTGACCTGCAATAAATTGGAAAAACTTACCATACGCAAGCGATTCACTACATTTTGGCCATTTCGGTATCATCCACATCCGACATTCCAATTTATAGTTTTTTTTTTCAGGCAGAAGCAACTGCGAATACGCACTCACAGCTCTGGGCAGCGATCTTGCAACAAAGATGTGTTAAATTACTTTGCTGGAAACATGTAAGTGATTAAGTATTTAAAAAGAAGATCGTCTTTTTAATAAACCTAAAAAGGTCTTGACAAGGCTTATCCTTTTCATCTAACTCACAATTGCAAAATAAGCATCCTCTCTACAAAATGGTAAGCTCGAACAAACTTAAATGTAACTGCCACAATGTTTCCTAAACCAATTTATTCGGTTTACTCATCTGCATCTCACATCTACTTTAAAGGTGTATTATTTAGTCATGGTGTAAAGTATGTATATGTGTATTTTTAAGTATATGGTAAGTTTACAATTATAAGATTGTATTCTTTAGTAAAAAAATTATTTCAGTGAGAACTTAATCGAAGTTTTTAGACATAGATTATCAAGTATCAGGTAATTTTTTAATGGATAAAATTAACTAATTTAATATTCAGAAACCAAATTCCAACATCCTGTCAATCATCGATATTTTTTGATCGCTATTCTTCACATAATCTATTTTTTAACTGGTTCATCCGTAAGTCAATATTCCTTCCACATTCTGACGTCAAACCTTACAGCATTGACAAATGTTTGACAATAAATACAATACAACTAAAACTTAGTCTAAGAACTTATCTGAATTATTATTAAAAAAAATCTAGAACAATATACCACTTGCTATAATGTGAAATGTGGAAAAATCTGGCTGCTCAATATGTGCTTGTTCCCAAGGATTTAGTTCAATAAATAAATCTTCTCAAAATCATTGCGGCGTTAGAGCGATACATTTTAGAAATTATGTATGCTCAAGCTGCTTTTGTTTTTCAAAATACTCCTTTGCTAGATTTATCCAGGAAAGTGATATTTGATTTTAGAGTTGCATTATTCCTCTTACGAGGTTTTAACTTTCTACGATATATGCATACTGATTCGAATTATGTTTTTATCAAATTTGTGTGAAGGTTGTTTTTAACNTTTAGAGTTGCATTATTCCTCTTACGAGGTTTTAACTTTCTACGATATATTCATACTGATTCGAATTATGTTTTTATCAAATTTGTGTGAAGGTTGTTTTTAACTTTTTTTTTATACATATTTAATACTCTTCTTTCTTGCAGTCCTCTTTTAAAATGTTCACCTTTAAAACTATGTACGATAGGTACTGATTTTCTGACGTGGTAAAATGCCTACACATGATTAAACTTCTTAGTATCTGTGGATAAGTATTTATATTGTAACTGCTGCTTATATTATCATCATCGTCACGTCCCTCTCTTCCTCTTGACCACCTGCGCTTCAAATAGTTCCTGGGTATCTCTGCACTTTCTGCTTTAAATTTTCTGACTTTTACTTTTTTGAACTGAAACTGTTAATTCTGCTGCTTTCGTGGCTGATTAAGTTTTATTATCTGTAACTTTTGGATTGCTTGCTTGAATCTGAGTACGAATGTGACCTGGCTCAATTTTACGACCTATAAATGTTTGTAAATAAGAAATCATTTATTGACTTTCAAAAGTAATTTTGAATCTTCTAAGTTCTATAAAATATCATTGTATTAGTGAAATAAAATATTTTTAATTATACCACTCATCCGCACTAGCCAATTAAGAAATTAAATTATAAATAGGGATAATNTTGTAAATAAGAAATCATTTATTGACTTTCAAAAGTAATTTTGAATCTTCAAAGTTCTATAAAATATCATTATATTAGTGAAATAAAATATTTTTAATTATACCACTCATCCGCACTAGCCAATTAAGAAATTAAATTATAAATAGGGATAATCTACATCTTTATCAAAGAAAATAATTTAATACAAATCTATCACAATTGAAATGTAATGTGACCGTTATGAGATTTCGGATGTCAAAAAAATACTAAGTTGCCGAAAATACAATGAACCTCTACAAATCATAAGAACTTAAAACCTATACATTAGGTCGGAACAAAAGTGTGTTAGTAAAATTGTTATGTAAAAAAATATATATCTAACAAATGTTCCGTTCATATTTTTTTTTCTTGNGTTAGTAAAATTGTTATGTAAAAAAATATATATCTAACAAATGTTCCGTTCATTTTTTTTCTTTTATAAACTCACCTCAATATCTTCTGTTGCCGCCACCACCACCAACGGCATTTGGACCACCAAAGTTACCCTGATTACCAAAGTTACCTTGATTACCTAAAATAGAATAGGAAGACAACAGGCATTTAGTGCTGTCTTAATCAATTTTGAGCTGCTTTCGATTCGCCACTTATGTTTTTCTTAAGGTTGTTGTTGTAACAGCATAAAAATTCCCCAGTTTTGGGGAGTGTTGCTGGTCCGTGCCCAGATATAAGACTAGATAGGTCCGGTTACGTAGACCCGACTGTCAATCAATATTCTATACCCAAGTCGCTAATAAGTTGGCGAATCGAAAATAGCATTTTGTTTTGACAACAATTGTATTCATTTTGTGGCAAATACATTTTTATCAACTTATGATACCCAAGGGACATAAGTAAACCAAGATNCGTAGACCTGACTGTCAATCAATATTCTATACCCAAGTCGCTAATAAGTTGGCGAATCGAAAATAGCATTTTGTTTGACAACAATTGTATTCATTTTGTGGCAAATACATTTTTATCAACTTATGATACCCAAGGGACATAAGTAAACCAAGACATTATATTTGCAATGTTTTTTCTTACAGCCTCGTAACGCCGTATGATACCATTAAATTGGTTTATACGGAGCTGGGACTGTGAATAAATCTTTTTTGAAAAACTTATGTGTACCTACCCATTTTGTTACCGAAGTTTCCTCCTTGATTGTAGGGTTGCAGGCGATTATTGCCGCCAAAATTGCCGCGTTGGGGACCACCACCGTAGCTTTGCTGATAGCCACCTCCGAAATCATTTCCCCAGTTGCCACTGTTAGCCGGTCCATTATTACCAGGGCCGCCGAAATTTCCAGGACCATTATTCCAGTTATCTCCGTTGTTGCCGTTATCCCATGGACCTACATTATTGTTGCCGTTCCAACCACCTCCGCCACCACCGCCGTTATTAAATCCTCCGCCAAAACCATTGTTTCCACCCCAGTTATCATTGCCCCTGTTGTTGCCACCCCAGTTGTTTTGATTTCCCATCATTCCACCACCCATATTACCCCCGCGACCCATGTTGCCCCCACGACCACCACCGCCGCCGCCACCGCCTTGTTGACGGTTCATGTCCTGTTTAGGCAAGGCCTTCTTTACGTCAAGTGCTTTTCCTTTAATAGTATGAGTTTTTTGCACTGAAAATGGTACGTAGAAGTTCATCAATTAAATTGTAAACAATTGTTTTCAGGTATTTAGATAAATAAATTTTAAATTTGTAACGAGGCTGCGTGTTACACAAAATTTGGATAATTACATTCGCATAACATAGCGTAAGCCGACGCTATGATTTATCTCACAGTTTTATTTTATCAACTAACCGACATTGAAAGTACAGCCAGTTGTCAGAGAACTGTGTTAAATGCTAAGTAATAAAACATTTAACACCCCTATTGCGAGTGGCGACTAGTAGTAGATAAACGACTACAAGTGAACAAAAGAAAAAACGATTCGTTTGGTTTGTGCTCGTATCGTGTATTGTTAGTGCTCGACAACATTATAATAAAAGGAACACAAACTTTTCGTACTTGTTGTGGCAATGGTAGTTCGTACTCGGTTTGTAGCCGCTCATCCTTCTACAATCGAATTAAGGATATTTTTAAATTACTTATTATTTTAAAAGGATTTTTTAAATTCGTTATCCTTTTATAAAGATTTATTTATTTTTTTTTAATTTTTAAGATCTTATTTTATTATTCTTTTATAAGGGCTTTTTTATATTCCTTTTNTCAACTAACCGACATTGAAAGTACAGCCAGTTGTCAGAGAACTGTGTTAAATGCTAAGTAATAAAACATTTAACACCCCTATTGCGAGTGGCGACTAGTAGTAGATAAACGACTACAAGTGAACAAAAGAAAAAACGATTCGTTTGGTTTGTGCTCGTATCGTGTATTGTTAGTGCTCGACAACATTATAATAAAAGGAACACAAACTTTTCGTACTTGTTGTGGCAATGGGTAGTGGATACGTTCCGTTTGTATTCGTACTCGGTTTGTAGCCGCTCATCCTTCTACAATCGAAAATCGAATAAGAGTCGTTTATCTACTACTAGTCGACACTCGCAATAGGGGTGTAAATCTAATTTTTTGAAATATACAGTTATAGAATCGTATAGAGCCGTAATTTAATAATTTCAGCAGATTTACAAACCTAACATTTCAAGATACCAAATTTTTATGTTTATTTGACTAATAACCAGTTTCCCAAAACCAGTTTCTTTATTTTATAAAAAAATATTTATATGTTTTTTTAACCGACTTCCAAAAAAAGGAGGTTATCAGTTCGTCGGAATATTTTTTTTACTTTTATTTTATTTTATTTTTTATGTATGTTACCGCATAACCGTCAAGCGATTTCGATAATTCTTTTTGCATCGGAAAGGTAGTGTCTCAGAGGTGGTCCCATACTAATCTGGTTAAGATCCGATCAGTGGAGCATGAGATATATATATATATTTTTTTTATGAGTTGATGTCGGTTTTTTTGCTAAAAATTACTTGTTATTTTTTATTTTATGAGAATCCAATTTCAAAGTGGAACAAAGATTTAATTTCTACAAAATTTTCTACTGCTTAAATACCTTTTTGAAAAGAAATATGTGGCTTTTATGACCTTGTACTCTTGCTGAGTGTACCCACATTAAGTGACTTGCTATTGCTTAATAATTTTTTCGACTTCTTTGTTGGCACATCTAACATGCCCAAAATATCAGCGAAATTCACCCCCGGTGAAGAGTCAAGGATTTTTACCCTTTTTTAAAGATATTTTTAAATTACTTATTATTTTAAAAGGATTTTTTAAATTCGTTATCCTTTTATAAAGATTTATTTTTTTTTTTTAATTTTTAAGATCTTATTTTATTATTCTTTTATAAGGACTTTTTTATATCCCTGGTAACACTGCAACGTTGTTGACGTGTTTGTAATCGCTCTGCGGAAA
>NW_016181840.1:0-6125 GCF_001687245.7 Rhagoletis zephyria | reverse complement strand
GCATGTCGTGATGACGTAGTAGAGCAGAGAAGTCCATTGAACGATTCTTCCACAGTGAAAATTTCTGGTGTTTAAATTCGTCTCGAGAATATTTTTCCTGCTCACGACCACGTTATTGTTTGAAGAACCAGCACATTCGAATCTGAAGCAGTTGGATACATCCCGGAAAGTGAAATTTGACTTGATGTATTTAAGGATTCGCCAACGGAGAATGTTCGCACACTATATGNAAGTTGCGGTTTTTCCGCCGGGATTACAAAATTTATTATATTCTAAGACGTCCACTTAAATATTTCGGAAAAATATTAAGATTCAAGTGAACTGGACCGATTTGAAAATACCTCCAAAAATGGAGTTTTTTATGAATAAAAATAGTTTCTTAAAGAACTTTTTGAAAAAAGTCCCCTCAGATGACACAACAGACTAAGCTTAAAAAATCTGCATAAAAATATTTAAAAATCTTTTAAACGGAATCGTAAGAATGAGATTTTTGATGCTGTTTTTTTTTACTTTTTTCAAAGATTGATTTACGAAAAACTTGAATAACTGGGCCAAAACTATTCTGATTTCACCTCGTTCGTTCTCCGTAGTTTTCTCCCATGTTGGGTGCCTAGCATTCGCAACGCAACCGATAAAAGTGTTTAGTTTGGGTCAGTTCGTAAATGCATTACTGCGGCATCATTGCAAAAACCAGTCAGTATTTGTAAACTATAATTGTTAGAAATGCCCAGTATGCGTAAACACAGCTAAACGCAGAAACTTTGGGTTGCATTTACTACAAACTTCCGGTCTATGCTTTAATGAAAACAATTCATTGTTTCTTTTTTTAAGAAATCAGTTGCAATTAAGCGACCGAACTCTTATCTATGTTGTCTATTTTTTAGCTGAAAGTAAAGAGTTTCTAAGTACTAACCATTTTCGTCTACTCTCCTTTTTAATATATCCTAGACTTCAACTTCTCAAGGGCAGTGCCAGCGAGTTGGTTTTCGCCAATAATCAATTAACCAAAGTGCCAACATTTTTGTCGCAATTCACGCGGCTAACTCTGCTCAACTTATCGTGTAATCAACTCTCTGACCTTCCGAACGAGCTGGGTGTGCTCAACACATTGCGAGAATTGAACATTTGTAATAATCGGTAAGTACTTGAGCAATGAACTAGGCTTTAGGTGTTTACTAATTTCTAATGCACACACTGTTACATAATCAAATATTATTCCTTCCTCTGGCATTTTAGCTTTGACCATATACCGAGCTGTCTCTATCAAACACAAAATCTTGAAATTTTCTTAGCCAGCGACAATCGTATCAAGCATATCGAGCCACACCGGAGGGCTTGGGCGCTTTGAAGCGGCTCACCATCTTAGATTTACGTAACAACAACATTGAACAAGTGCCACCCGTACTTGGTAATCTCAAAAATATTGTGTAAGTTGACATATGTAGCTAATCCAAGTCTTCTAATTACATATGTGCATATGTATATATTTTCTTCTAATTATATTGTTTCGCTTGCAGTACTCTGGAGCTGCTTGGTAATCCATTCCGTCAACCGCGTCATCAAATACTTGTCAAAGGCACAGATGCTATCATGTCGTATTTGCGTGATCGTATACCGGCTTAGCGCCGACGTACGGAAGTCTTTTTTCTTCATTTTAGAGTAGAGCGTAGCTTGAAAATCTTTAGTTACAAAATGGAAAATGTAAATTTTGATGGTCGCGAGAGATTTGCTCGATATTGCTAATTTTTTTATGAAATTAACTCAGCCGCTGTTGGCATGCGTGAGCTTCGGCGTAGATAACGTTTTCAAAAGCAGTTGGTGATAGTTTTGGAATTTTATTTGTGAGAACAGAATACGCAATACTTTTCAGGATACATACAGACATACTATGTACTTGATGATGTACTCTTAAAACAAGGAAATATATTTTTTTTCGCAATAATGCAAAGGTTTCATCTATGCACCAAACATTGTTTGTATAGTGTGATTTATGCGCAAAAAAATATTGTTTATTAATTACTAATTCATTACATACACTAGTCATCATGTGCAATATGCGTAACGCGCGCGTGCACACATAGCTGGAAACTTTGTTAGAAAATATATTTTTTGTGTCGTAAAAATTTAATACATATACGAAATTTGCACTCGCATTAAACATGGCTAGCACTTAATGTGTAAAACAGAAAGTACCCTTCTAATCTAAGTATAGCTTTTAAATGTTAAAATATAAACTCAAAACTGTAATGCCAAACACTAATAAAAACCAAAGCCTTCATATAAAGCTTCTAAGCAAGTATTTAATTTGCATACAAAATATTTAGAAATGTATGGGTCGATTATGGATGGCAATGCAACCTGCATTGTGTTGCCGATGGGCAACGCCACTGAAATTAAAATGAACAGAGATATTAAAAGTACTTGTTAAATAATATTTAAATAATAATAATAATAAGACTGGCGCTCACACAAAACGTTAATGCTTGGCCGAGCTTCTCCGATTTGTGGCGTAAATACGCGTTGATGTTGTCACACAAAGGGTAGGGACCTAGAGTGTTTTTCATCGTCCGGTAGCGAAATTCAAAAATGGTAGGCCTAGAAGTAGGCAAAATTCAATGCTTTGTCAGCTTATATAATTCTCTCAATGTTTTAATCGCCCACTCAGCGCATACATATGTACATATGTACATATCGTCAGCTGAAATGCAAAAAGACGTAACAACATCGTAGATGAAATGGAAAAAGTCGTGACTAATATTTTAATTTTTTTTTTATAAAATGATGTGGGGAGTTTTAATTCGATGAAATCCATCATATAAATCAAAAAGTGAATTTTGAATTTTATATTAGTTATGACTTTTTGCCTATCAACGATGATGTTTGTTAAGTCTTTTTGCATTTCAGGTGAAGATATGTTAACTAAAATTTTTATCATACCAGATCCGTTAATTGATTAACCTTATTAGGAATAGAATATAAACATATGGTCAAAATTTTTATTTTAACGTTACGGGTAACGTTGTTTCCTATCTTTTGTTGTTTTTAAAGATAATTGTGGTTTTAGATGGTCTCTAACGTTACATTTTTTGGCGAATCCTGCAAAGTTAAAAATTCAACTAAAAAATTTTAATAAAGATCAAGGTTCAAGGAAAGTATAAAAATATATTGAATTTTAGATAATACACGTTTGTAACAAATCTATAAACCGAAATATGCAGTTTTAACGTTACTTACCATACTCCACATGATAAAAACAGTACAAGGTAAATTCATTCTCTCATTTCTTCGGCCATGATTTTTTTCTGACGTTTGCCAACATTTTAAAATCATATAAAATTGAAAATAAAAAAATTAAATTGTTCACAATTGTTGTTGTTTGAGATTGAAAATGAGAATGTGTGTGTGAGTTTGAGTTTTGATTTTAAAATTATATTGTTGGCAAACGTCAGACTGCCTCTCAATGGTTTTACCTTGTTATGTTTTTATCATGATACTCCACATTACTTGCACATTATACTAAAATTTAATAGGCTACCAAACTGATAAAAATTCGTTAACTTTTTCTAATTACTATATAAAGTTTGAGATTTTGATTTATGTATGTATATGGTTTTGGTTAAAGCATGAACCATATTTTTATGAAAAAATAACATAAGAATTTTGACTTTAAAAACCTTTCGAATATTTAATAAAAATCACCGGGTACTCATTTCTGCTCCACGACTCTGCGTAACCCGATCGAACCAGATTTATAACTGACCAAAATCCGTCATGTCAGCAGCATTCCTTACAACTTCTTGACGAAAATACTGGCTTATGAAAAATATAAAATATAAATTGAGGGCACCAATGCATCATAGTTAGATAGTCGCTACCTAGGGGCAGGGAAAAAGTGAAAAATAGGGCAACAAAAAAAATCACAGAAATCAACCAGATGTTTAACCGTTTGAAACTTGCACTTCATTAGACTAAAATTGCGTACCCAAAAATGTTCTAAAGAATCAGATTAAAAAGTTGAAATTTTGATGAAAATTTGTGGAATTTTTTTATCCTAAATTTTGTATAAAGTTTGTAACTGTGATTTATGTGGTTTTTTGTAAAGCTGAAACGGTATTTTTATAGAAAAATAACAAAAAATAAATTAGCTCGAAAAACATTACGAATATTAAAAAAAAAAAAAGCAATACGTGGTCATTTGTTTGAGTCACGCATAACGCGTACTTAGTTTTTCTCTCTAACGTCAGGATTTTTTTAAAAGGACTTTGGAATTTAAAAAATATGATTATTTAAAAAAATTTTTTTAAAAATTCAGTGCTATGTAGTTTAAAGATAAGGCTATCAAATATAAGAAAAAATTCTGTAGAATTAAAACAGAATAAATTTGTTGGTGCATAAGGACGAACGGGTATGGAAAAGTCCTATAAAAAATGTGTCCTTAAAAATCCTTGAAAATTTGCAATATTTATTTTTGAAAAATTTTTTGTTTGTGGACTTATATATGTTCATACGACCACATCATCGAATTTCGTCCGGCAAACTTTATTAACTTGAAAAGATAAAATTTATTAAAAGCTCATTTTCAATACCTATTCGTCCTTGTAAACCAAAAATTTTTATTGTGTTTTTAAATTCAACAGAATTCTCTCTTTCATTTGGTACCCATAATGTTATTCTACATTGCACTAATTTTATTAAATAATTTTTTGAATTAATCATATCTTTAGAATTTCAAAGTCCTTTGAAAAAAAAAATCCTGACGTACCTTAAGGGTGGCATTAAGGGCCTTCCCACGGATATAAATAATAAGTGACGGTAGGTTTAGCAGTACATCCAGAGCAGACCCAGGTGTTGTATCGTTCTTTAAAATTTGGCAAGCGAATTTGCCAAGCTATTGATTTAGATACGTAGCTGATTATGGGTATTTTCATAGAGGTGTAAATCCACAGGATTCCTCTAGCTGCGATGACCCCACGTTTTACCAAAGACCCGTTTACATTGCCAGAATGATATTAAGAATTCGGAAATCTTCATCTCAACGTGAGACTTCGATGAAAGTTTACTATATCTAGGATTACACCTGCATATGTAAATACTTTACTTCGGAAGAATTCTGAATACGGGTATTACTCATTTATTGCACTAAAAAGTGAAAAAGTACAATTTTTAGCTAATTACAACCTTACTTTATAGCTTTCTACTCATGTTCCACCACCTCGGCCCGCAAACGTTTAGCCAAGGTCTTACGCAATTGCAACGCCGAACTCTGCGGCTCACCGTCACCTGCGGCTTCGCCAACGTTTTCCTTTTCTAGCAGCTCGGTGGCTTTACCGCCGTTTTCCAGCAATTTCTGCGCCACTTGTGCTGAGGACGGACGTCCAGTAGACGCCTGACTGGTAGCACTTTTGCGCGCCACCGTTTCGAGCAGCTGCTTGGCGCGTGTCTTTTTCTTAATTTCAACAATTTTATCACGTTGCTGGCGAAGGTATTCCTGACGCGACACAACATCATCGGGATCAATCTGCGGAAATAATTCCGATTCAGAAAAGTTGGTTTCATAAAACAAAAATTTAAAATCTTTTTAGGGTAGTTTTCACACTGCCAATTGTGAGTTAACTGTGCACCGTGAAAACGAAACTTATGTAAATGCTAACCCTTTGGTTGTCGAAGAATAAATTCAAACGCGCAAATTTTTCGTTCACGCTTGAGTCTACACTCTCCGGTTCAGGGGTTACTGCTGCTTCTGGGCTTTCCAGTTCCTTCTCCAAGGACTTCGCTATAAAATCCTCGACCTCATCATATTCTCCACTGGAATTAGTCAAATGTGGTATAAAGCGAAAGCGAGAGATTTTAAAAGAAGAAGCACTAACCAATGAGAACTACCGGTTTCCGTGGAGCTGGCATTGTCAGCGGGTTCGCTCTCCTGCAGCAGAGCTAATTGATTTTTCTCAATCAAATCCAACGCCTGCAGTTGTAGCTCCACATTCCGTTGGGTCATCATGCGTATAAACATTTTTATATCATTGGCTGCCCAAATCTGCAATGCGAGAACGGTTCAAAAAGACCCAGATAAAGTCAATATGCATGTAAGCATGTAAGTGTCAAAATAACGCATACACCTGCTGAAA
>NW_016181839.1:0-6125 GCF_001687245.7 Rhagoletis zephyria | reverse complement strand
TTCTGATCATTTATGTATACATTTGTCTATGATCTGATCTCGATTCGTTTTGCCTGTTACAAACAACCGTTATGCTGAACAAAGTTATAATACCCTTGTGCACAAGTGCGCTCGGGTATAAAAAAAAGTTTTATGTAATAGCGGTCGCCTCGGGTCCCTCCCCACCCACACACACATCGGCGCACGCAACAAATCGGAGGAGCAGCTCGGCCAAATACTAAGATATGTGTAAGCGCCAAACTGTAATTATTATTATTGCTCCACAAGGATTTCTTCATGATTATTTCAAAAATGAAATCGTTTCTTTGTACCGGCTACTAATATCGAAAAACCCGGGTTTAAGACCGGTTACCAATTTTAAAGAAATTGGAGCGATCACGCCCGTTTATTTTATTACGGTTATTTAAAAAATTAATCCGCTTTTTTGTACCGGTCACCACCAAATTCCGACTAATTCTTGCATATTTCTACATTTATCTATTTGTGCGTCAGTGTTAGTAGCAGTGATGCGGTAATTCTCAATAGTTTATTATTAATTAAAAATATTTCCTGTCAAAGGGAATATTTTCTTATTTTGAGTAAAAAGACAGCCACGGAATCTAGTTAGAAAAATCCTCCATCCCAGTCCTTGGAACTTATTAACCTTTCTTCTCCATGCCCTCAGGCATTGGAGCCTCCGCTATCTAAAGCCATATCCACCAGGTGTACATTTAAAAAATAGTCAAACCGTTGATTTAACAGTGTTGCCATCAACATCTGAAGTTGCACTGTCTAACTCAGTTCCTTCGAATAATTCGGAGCCCCGCACATCAGACATCATTAACCAAAAGTTAGATGTAATTCCTCCGAGAAGATCAATCTTTGTCTCTAGATTTGTTAAAGATACTTCTTCGGATGATATAAAGTCATACATATCGACTAAAATTAAAACTAAAGATGTATTTATTCGTAAATTTTATTTTAAATACGATCGCGATATTTCATCTTTTAAAATTGGTGTAGCTTCCGAAGATTTTGTTTCAGTACTAAATAGTTCATTATGGCAGACCGGGGCGTTTGTTCGCGAGTTTGAGTATAAACATAATAAAAGTAATAACAACGTAGCTAAAATTTCTAATCTTTATTCAGACTCAAAAAACTAACTCGCAAGTCTAATTTAAGTATTTACTATCAAAACGTTAGAGGTTTCAATACCAAATTAACTGACGTATATTTAAAAGGTTTTGACTGCAATTATAATATAATTTCCTTGACCGAAATATGGCTCAAACCTCATATTTTTAATTCCGAAATTCCTCCAAATTAATATCAAATATACAGGAGTGACCGCGATTGCAGAATCGGCGGTGGTGTTCTCTTTGCGGTGCATTCATCGATACCATCCGAGGAAGTTAGTGTTCTTGTCACTGAATATACCGAATTTATATGTATACGTGTACAGGCTGGAAAGATTTATATTTATTTAGCTCTTTGCTACATCCCTCCTAATTCTTCCGTACCAGTATATATGCAGCTAGTTTCTTTACTTGAGACCGTAAATGCAATGCTTACGGCATCCGATTCTATGATTGTTGTGGGCGATTTAAACCTGCCACACATTTCATGGAACATCATTGACACCGATGTTGTACCAGTTTCATCTAGAGATAGTTACAATGTATTTCTGGAGGAAATGGCTGAACTTTGCCTCAAACAAATAAATATATGTCCAAATAAGTTCGGAAAGGTCTTGGATCTCGTTTACGTTGATGATGTTCCGAAGGTCTTCATTAATCGGTGTGATCCCCTAGTTTTGCCAGAGGATGCATACCATCCCGCTCTTGAGTTAAGCTACGAAATCATAAATGAAATACATAATAATAAGTCGTATAGTTCAAGTACTAGATATGTTTTTGCGAAAGCAAATTTCAGGAAAATTAACAAAGAACTTTCAAAGTTATCTTGGCCAAAATATAGAGATGACGTAGAGCGTAGCGTTGAGCACTTTAATGATACTGTTTTCAATTTGTTTCGAAAGTATGTCCCAAAACGTAATATTGTTGTTGAATTCAACGGAAGCACGTTCCTATTTGGTTGAGTTATCCATTTTCGGTTATTTAGTGTACAAAATAAACGCAACTTAAATGAGTTTGTACAACAGGGCATTAATGTAGCGATAAGTTGTACAACTTGCCAGAAAATCCAAATTTTTTGATCTTTCATACAACCGAGACATAAATTCATTCAACAGGCCCACATACGGTGCAATCTAGAGCAAAACAACACCAAGTTGAACCAACGGTCGCTACGTCGGGCGAAAATTTCAACTGCTCCTGTAACACTACCTTATATAAGTTGGCCTTGCTATCATCCTCACTAGGGATGTCAATCCCGGGATTTCGGGATCCCGGTCTTTTTTAAGTCCCGAATATCCCGGGATTAGTCGATTTAAATCCCGGGATTGCTGGAAACAATTTTTTGTTGGCCAATTAAATTTTTATCACAAATATCCCCTCTCAAGGGCAAAAAAGGAATTTTTTGCAACCCTTAATGCTATAATTTCTTTAAGATCGCATTTCCATCAAAATATTTTTCATGGTATTTTTTTGTTAATTAAAAAAATATATAGCTCATTTTACAACAAAAATCATGTAAATCACCAAATTATCATAAAAATATCAAACTTTTTAATCATAATTTTAAAAAAAATTCTATTATGCAGTTTTATAGCCCATTCAATTTAATTCAAGAAATATTTTGCATAGATTTTTTTTGCAATATTCAGAATATTTTTCATGGTATTTTTTTTTGTTAATTTAAAAAAATATATACGTATGTGCAATTTTAAAGTTGCTAAAAACTCCCTTGATTTTTGAATTTTTTTTACTGACGATGTTGGGCATTTTCTTCCTTATAACGAATTTTTTTGTGGCAAAAAAAAATATATATAAAATGGCATCGGGATGTTTTAGCAACTTCAAAATTGCACATACGTATATATTTTTTTAAATTAACAAAAAAAAATACCATGTAAAATATTCTGAATATTGCAAAAAAAATCTATGCAAAATATTTCTCGTAGTGACCGTATATGCATTTGTACTTGTAGTACAAAAACCATGTTATAAATTAATGAGGATATGTACATACGTACATATGTATATGTTTGTCAAATTTTAAGTTTGTTTTTTGTTGATTGAAAATACTGTTTTATCGCCTTAATAAATATGTAAATGAATAACAATAAATTGTACTTTTTTTGTTATATCAATCTGATTTAAAATACTATAATAAGATGATCACAGATGTGTTACACTTTTACCTGAATTTCGGGACAATCCCGGGATCCCAAAGGACGAGTTTATACAAGGAGAACTACTCTAGAAAATTACACGCACACTGACAAACATGAACAAATGTACAACAAACACATTATTTTTGACAATCAGTACATTTATATCAACGGGCCTTTTATTAGATTTGTTTTCGTTTGTACTACATATGTGCATATATACATGTACATAAATATATATACATACACAAACATATGTACATACGTACAAATATATATCCAACCATTCAAACATATGTACGTAGATGAAAACATTGCTGTCCGTAAGTACATACATATGCCCATCAGTACATCAACGAAGCCCGTTTGCTTCATCATATATATATCCATACAAACATATGTACATATGTAAGAAGGGATGTAGTTACGCGAAGCACGCTTGCATCATTTATACTATATTGTTTGGTAGCGGCGAGCTGAAATGCGCAATGAGTTCGTTCATACATACATATATGTATATGTATACTAAAGTGGTCCAAAAATGTATGTAAAAAAATAAGGTCGCAATTTTAATGCCGCCAACCCCTAGGATTATTCTATACCAAAAAAAATATACCCCTATTTTTTTATTTTGAAATAAAAAAAATTTAGGGAGTGCTCAAAGCGCTCAAAGTTTTCAATGTATTTTATATGGGCAAAAAACAACGTTTCGTAGAAATAGTGTAGAATTCTGGAAAATCAATATTTTTCGATGGGAAAACTTTGTTTATCTTCAGGAGATTCCCGGTAATAATACCCAATTGCTCCTTAACAATTTTTTCATGGTAACTATATCTTATAGGTCCTAGAAAATGCAATGGGGGACCAATAAAAAATCTTTAATTATAAAAAATGGTTAAATAAACAATTGGATACTAATATTTTAAGTCTCCTGAAGAGTACCACAGTTTTACGATTGAAAAATATTGATTTTCAAGAGTTTTATACCATTTTTACCTAAATTTGTTTTTTTCCCCATACAAAATACATGGAAAAGTTTAAGCGCTGTGAGCACTCCCTAAATATTTTTTGATTTCAAAATAAAAAAATTGGGGTATATTTATTTTCGGTTCAGAACAATCCTAGGGGGTGGCGGCATTAAAATTTCGACTTTATTATTTTGGACCACTCTAGTGAATATACATGCATAAGCCGACGATATTCAACTGTACTTGTCTAGTCGTATTGGTCTGGTTGATGATTTGTGTTGTAAAATTAATAGTGACTTNTATATATATGTATACATACATATGTGCATTCAAACATACATATACAGGGTGTCCCAAAAAAATTGCGCCTTTTCATGTATTTTCTTTAACTACAACTACAAACCGGGCAATACTTAGTAAATTTTTTATGGAAAATGCTTTCAGATAGTTGCCCCTCCATACTCAAATGCAATGTAGTTAAAATATATTAAGGAACCATCATAAAATTAGGACTATTTCGGGATTTTTAACTTTTTGATATTTTCTTCTCCAACTTTGACTATCTCTGGTGAAAAAAAATGTACTGAGCTATAACTTTACATTACATAAAAAAATTGCTCATTTAATAAAGATTTCAGAAAGGTGCCACACTTACTGTTTTGAATAGAAAAAAANGCTCATTTCATAAAGATTTCAGAAAGGTGCCACACTTACTGTTTCGAATAGAAAAAAAAGTTATAGCCGCTTATGTGGGTAAAAGACTGAGACTCGCTAGAATGTATTTAAAAGATTTAAATTGAAATTTGCGCTTGTTACCGTCAAATGACATGCTAAATAGTACAAAGGTACATTATTACCTGCTCCTGACATTATTTTGTGTTACTTACCGGAATTAGTAAAAGTGGATTTTGTGAAATTGGACCCTTCGAACATTGTGTTATTCAGCCTCATTGCGTAAGTCGTAAATTTGGCTAAATTGTACGACTCGACAACATTGGCATTGTTTACTGTCGTGCTGAAATAAGTAAATGACGAAAATCGTCGAAAACTATACAGTGCTGCCAAGTTTTTCCGTTTTAATACACTAGTCGAATGGAAATTTTAGGCAATGGCGTGCAGTTTGCGATACGATTCGACTCTCGAAAAACGACTTGCATACGACACCACTCTCGCAATGAGGGTGATTAATACTATGACAGAGAACACGCAGTATATGTCACATGAATATGCGGATATTCACCTAATTTACGGTGAAGCTTGCTGTAATGCCAGAGCTGCTCAAAGACTCTATGCAGAGCGATACCCCAATCGTCGCCATCCGGGTCGTGAAGTATTCGCCCGGACCCATAGAGAAATATATGAAGGTAAGTGATTTTTACACCTTTCATGTTTGCTTGCTTGTTAACTATCATTTTTCACTTTTTTAAGGTCGCATACCTGGAAGGCGTGGCGGCGAAACAGGACGTCCTGAAACGGTAGATGTTGAAGCTGTGTTAGAGGAAGTGGAACTAGGTCCATCGACTTCAGTGAGAATGATGGAAAGACGGACGGGAATACCAAAAACTACAGTTCACAAAGCTTTACAAGACCATCGATTTCATCCATACCACATTCAACGTATTCAAGCTCTACAAGAAAGAGATTACCTGTCGAGAGTTAGATTTTGCCGTGAAATGTTGCGAATGCATGAATCAGACCCCAACTTTTTTAATAAAATAATTTGGAGCGAAGAATCATCATGCAAACGTGATGGTTATTTTAATTTACATAACCTTCACAGTTGGCAGATAGACAATCCTCACGAAATGAAAGAAGATCGTTCGCAGTACCGGTACAAATTAAATTTATGGTGCGGTATTTTTAATTGTCAGATATTGGGACCTGTG
>NW_016181838.1:0-6125 GCF_001687245.7 Rhagoletis zephyria | reverse complement strand
GCATTATTTCGTCGACTAAGGCTACCATTTTTAGCACCTTCATGCTTTCACGGCACACACACACACACACACACACGCATGTTGCTGGATGAAAGCGGCGGATGAGAAGAGGCGCATGCAACGTCACCGAAAAAGTCAAATGTCTTCCTTTCGGCCGCCGCCGCCGCCGCCGCTACAGGTCGCATGTGAATTAGTATTTCGGGCGCTACGCCAGGTGAGTGTGTGTATGTATATGTGTGATGTACGTGTGTGTCGCGCGCACAACCAAATCACATCCTTCCCGTTTGGGTAAACATGCGATTTTCCGCCAAAGTATGTACTAATGCGTGTGTGTGAGCAGCGTATTGTGCGGCAGCAGGTAACAACCTCCGAAACGTGTTCAGCGTGTTCGTCGTCACGTTTGGCAGCCGCTAACCCTCTTTGTTATGCTGCAGGATCCGCACGACAATCGTGCACCGCAAAGTATGCAATGTAT
Organism: Rhagoletis zephyria; assembly: GCF_001687245.7. Classification (NCBI taxonomy): domain Eukaryota; kingdom Metazoa; phylum Arthropoda; class Insecta; order Diptera; family Tephritidae; genus Rhagoletis; species Rhagoletis zephyria. The sequence continues at coordinate 5,650 of NW_016181838.1, read as the reverse complement.
TATTTGCAAATTTTATTTTCCTCCTCGTTTATGCTTCAGACCTTTGCATAAGTAAACTGGCGCACTCACACCACCATACTTAGATAGATGTATGTGCTCGTATGTAAATACAAACTGTGAAAAATGCGCTCACATGCATTCAAGTGTCCTAATGTCGCTGCCGCCTCTCGCTGCCTTGTTGCCTGGTTGCTGGCGTGCATTGTAGTGAATACGAATTTATCCAAGTATTTACATTTCTTTTTTTTTATTGCTTTCTGTTTGCAGGTGTGTTAGTACATACATACATACACACACAGATATGTGCATATGTTTATGGCAAATAAATCCTCAAAAATACCAACATTTCCTCGCATTTTATTGTTTTCTTTGCACGCAAATTTATTTGGTCTCATTTCGCTACGCCTTTTAGCGTATTTATAGCTGACGCTTTGTATAAATAAAATATATTTTCTCCAATTTTCATACATTTTACCTAACTTGAGCATATAATATTCGGGATTGAGATTTTGAAGGAAGGAAATTTCGTTTAACTAAAAAGATTTGTCTCTCTGCTATTTCAGGTAAGTGAAGATCCCACTTTTTTTATCTGAAATGACCTACGTGTCTTTTAAGGCTTAAAATTAGAGCGGATTTCTTTCGTACATACTTGAGCTTTAAAAGCAAGCACAGCCTGTTTACTCCACGATCCTTCGGTTGCAGAGCAAGTGGTAGACTTACAAATAATAGTAGTCTCTAAGCACTCCCCGTGTTTATCTAGTGAACTAACAGCCTTTCTATGCCTAGGAAGCCGCTGCTGAAAAGTGTATATCGCTGAATAATAAACGGTCTCCTCAGACCATCCCGTGTTAGGAGCATGCTGAGTTTTAGACAGATGATCTCGAAGCATTTCTCCAGCGTCTGAAAGAAAGACCGACCGATTGTCCTGTAGTCCTTTAGTAAAATATGCCCTTTCCCTTCACCATGATGACCTTCGAAGATCAGTTGATATTCCCACGCCTCACTTAGTTCGCATATTTAGGAACCAGCCAAAAACACACAAAGTAACCACAGCTCCTCACAATTTCAGATGTTATGCGGTCCGGTACTGGGGAGTTGAGAATTTGACCGAGATCAAGCGGCGATTATCTAGCAGTTCGGCTGTAAATGCAACACTCATCGCATAAAATAGGCTACTGGGAATATAGAAATGAAGGTGTAACCGCTCAGACTACATACATAGGTATACACAAAACAGAACAAAAGTCCCAGAACTATCTCAAACAAGGGACAACAAATTTCGGACACCAATGGCATGAAAATAACTGATTTTTACCCACTTACGGATCGAGGCCTACATACCTGCGGATAAACACCACACAGAATTTACTACCGTTTATACTCTAAAACAAAAGGATCTGCTAAGGTGTACCTAACTAAAAGTTCTGCATATAGACCGCCAAGAACTCCATCACCTAGGCGCAAATGTTTTAAATCACCACAAAATTACTTTCGAACTCTCATTGGGATCACGCTTAGCTATTTTTGAGTCGCAGTTGAATATTAGTTTTTTTTTTTGTTGAGAAACTATTTATCCATAGCCCGTACTAATTTGCATATAAAATCAAGAAAGTAGAGCGTTGAAGTTGAGTATGTGAAACTTTAGCTCTTTTTAAAATACATACATTCGAATTTTCTATTATTTATAATTTTATTAATTTCTTAACAAAAAATGCTTCACATGAGGCTGATTAAAAACCAAAAGATAATGCAGCAATAAGTGAATGAAAAAGCATTCAGCCGCAACAGCGATAACCACAGACGTCAATGTCAAACATTTGAAATTCAATTATTCAAAGAAAATTCATAAATTTCAAATTGACTTTATACCAGTACGAGTAAAGCGAAGAGTGAGCGGTGAGAGAAAATTTAAATTCTATGGAAATCATAAGCTCAGCACAGCGGGAGAATATGCGTTGCACAACCAGACGATGATGGCAAGCGATTATGGCAAGAAATAAGAAAATGAGCTTGAATTCTTTAGTGACATGCCAGTAAAATTTAAACGCATGAAAAGCAAAGTTAGTAGAAGATCAGATCAAATATTTTGGGTGAGAAAATTTTATGTACCTAATATTCGACCACTATTCGGTTTCACAAAAAATTTTTTTTAGAAGGCCAGATTTAAATCAAACATGCAACTAAAGTCAAGACTGCAATCTAAACTCATTTTTGTCAATAAAATTCTTAAATATGTCGATCTTTCACGCAGGTGTCCATATTATAAGAGGTAGCGGTTATTTTCGAACAATTCGTAGATTTTTTGTAATTTTTGGATTATTACATTTTTCAAGTAAACAAGCACCAATGCACTGTACTGTCGTGGTGTACTTATTAGTTGGTTAGTGTGTGTGCAAATATGCCACAATTTAATTATGCATAATTAATGTTACAACACAATGACAATTGTGGCAGAGGCTACAACAAAGGGTATAATATAACAATAAAATAGCCGCATACCGAATTTAACAGCAACAGTCATACAATTGCAGCCAAAGTTTCCGAGCCGTTTGTGGAGAAAGGGACGAATTTAAATGCAAACAAAAGCCACAGCTATGACAATTTTGATGAGTGCAGCCAAACCGAAAGTGAATTGAATATAAGAAATTGATGAAAATTTGGATATCATTAAATACCTACTAATACAAATAGAAAATATTTGCTAAGAGTTTTCTTAAATTTATTAACTCTACAGAGTAGTCCACTGCAACAGTGGAAATTTAAGCTTCCGGCTAAGCTTTTGGAAGACTTTTTTCTATGTTAGACGTGCGTAGGACCCAGGCTCAAAGAAGATCCTCCATATTACCGAAGAACTGCGTATCTATGCGGTATTTTTGCCTTCTGCATTTTCTTCATTAAAAAAAAAAAATGTAAACATACAAAACACCCCCAACCAAAAAAAAATTTTAAAAGCCATCCCGAATTTTGAGCAATTTGAAACTTGCATTTTTTATACTGAAATTGAATGGGCTGCAAACTTCCAATACCCAAATTTTTTTGGATTTCGATGACAGTTTTTTTAAACTGTTCCTTTCATCATGAATTGGGGAGATGGTCACAGCAGCTAGCAATAGCAGCAGTTGATTAATCTGCACTCCTACGCTGTATCGCGCTCACCCCTTTAAAAGCCGAACGATGGGCCTCACACGAGAATATTTACTAGCTGGAAACTAAACTATGGTTTGAAACCCCGCTTCATGATTTCCGTAGCAGCTGTGGAGGTGAGTATGAGACATAATTCATCTAGCTCTTCCTATGCGAGTGCCACGTTGTCCTTAGAAAAGGCCTCAAATTCCTGAGGGAACTACTTCTTCAAGAGCTTAGGCAGCTTCGGGACGACTCCCTGGGGCATACCTCTTCCTAGAAATCTCTGCATCGTAAACTAGCACTGTTGATTTGTTTGATAAATGAGCTTAATGAGCTGCTTACTGTCACGTTTGTGAGCATTATCATTTCAGGTGAGATATTACCGTAGCCACCAGAGTGCAGTCTGAACTGCAGAACTGAACTCAAAACTAGCGCATATAGTGCAGTTACAAACGATCTGCCTTTAATAATGGGATGTTGGGCAGTCGAAAGTTCGAATTTCAATAAAATTACATAAATTAAGTGGATATACACAAATGGATCTAAAATTCATTATTTACTAGTATACGTTGGAAGACGGCTGGTATGGTTTAGAGTATGTACATATGTATGTATATACTAGAGTTGTTAATCCCGGCCTTTTTAAGGGAAAAAAATTCCGGGATTCTTGGCAAATATTACTGGGATTTTTCGGGATTTGTAGCTCATTACACATATAAAATCGCGCGATAGTAAATTTTAATAACCAATATCAATATATTCGCGAAACCATGGGCGAAATATAGTAAAATTGCGTTTTTAGCTTTTCACTTTGACGACAGTAATTAAAAAATGTTTTAAAAAATTCAGATAAATGTGCTTAGAGTAGGTATGGGTATCACATTAAAGAGGAAATCCTGTAAAATTTAAACAGATTCAAATTGTTGGTGCAGAAAGATTGTATTGAAAATGCCCGTTTAAAATTTCGCAACATTTGCTTTTTAAAAATTTATATGTTAAGGACTTATGTAAACTCGATGATATCCTCGTATTTCATCCTTCTCACTTTATCAGCTTAATAAATTACCTATTCGTTCTTGTGAATCCAAAAAATTTAAATTTTTTTTACATTCTAAAAAAATGTCATCTTGCATAGCCATACTTTTATTCTACATTCTAAATATTTTACTTAAGCGGCCACCAAACATAAGGAAGACTCATGTTTAGCTTAAACTCTTTTTGTGAAAATTATAATTTTTTACTCTCTTGGAAACAAAATAAAGGTCAGATATTGCAAACATTTTATGTTTCTTTTTCTTGTATATGTATCTAAAATATATCAGGGTCAAGGCATACACTCGGTAATATTTGCCTCTTCGGCTGACTAAATTCATTTCATTAATTTATAATTTTAATGTGTCAACTCGTGTCGGAGAACGCGCTCTGGCAGAAAAGCTGCACTCGCTCATAAATTAACTACGATAAATAATAACAGCAACAACAATGGAAAATTTCACACCTAGTGACACACACGAACACGAACAAACACGCATACATACATATATGCATACAGAAGCAACACTGCTGTCAATATTGTGTCAATGGCGGCGAACCTGAGTGCCAAAGGAGCGCACGTTCGAGCGTACAGCCACAGGCAAGTATGTATACAAGTATTGTATGTACATATTTACAAATGTATGCATGCAGACATGATTGTGCTGGCGTGTGCGCCTCTGTGGTTTCCAACATAGTTTTCCATAAATAATAAAGTTTTCCAAGTTATTTGGCAAAGGTATAAATATTACGTATACGCCCAGTGCGACCAGTGCGGCAGCAGCCAAGCACCAGCCACATACAAATATATGTATGGATGTATGTACATATGTACACCACTGCAACTGTAGTTTATTCAAATGTCATCACTTTGCGTTACCCACTCAAGCACCCCTTCATCGCCCCATTGCACTCTGATTTAAGTTTGGCGTTCGAACGACGACACCCTGCCGAGTGCGAGAGTAAGTTTTAATTGTATACGCGAAATGGGGCGTGCGTGGGTGGGTGTGGTATTGTAGGTGTATGTGTGGGACAAAAGTGTGGTTGTGTGCGCGTGATGGAACTTGAATTGTTTTGTTATTTGTTTTGGTTGCAACTTTGTTTGTTCTTCTTAATAGTTTTCACTTTACTCCACGCTTACTTTACTGCTGCTTCGTTTTGATCACTGCTCTCCCCTGACCCCACGCACACACTAGATATTAATGTTTCCTGTACGCTGCCGTGCAGCCAGTGAAGCGAAAATTTCGAAACTCACTCGCAACTCACGAAACTTACACAAAATGTCACCGCAACAAGCCTTAAGTGAGGGTCCTTGGGCCTTCGACCGTACAAAAAAACCCCATCCCAAATCCAAATCCAAACCAAGTGCCAAAGTGTTATCTCGTTGTTTTGCTGTCTTGCTGTCTCACTATCACTGCGCCATTCCGCTCTCGCTGCTGGGTCCCGCTGCCGGTTGGCGCGCTAAATGACCGCTTAAAGTGCAACCATTCAGAGG
>NW_016181837.1:0-6125 GCF_001687245.7 Rhagoletis zephyria | reverse complement strand
AAAATAAATTTGTATGTGGTGCGTCTTCTGTATACTGTTTATTCTGTGACTATACTTAGCCAATGCAAAAAAATTTGGAGTGAATTAAAAACAATTAACGAACACTTTGGAAATTTTCAATATTGATTGATCGATTGGTAAATTTAACTTTCTCTTAAAAATAGCTCAAAATTTCATAAAATTGCATTGCAAATATTTCTGCAAAACTTTTTTTTTTTTGTTTTTCTATTTTCCTGCATTCCTACGCATTTGTCAACAAACCACCACCGGCTCTGCTATGTTGGTGCGATATGAGCGCAGCCAATACATAGCAGCAGCAGCAGCAGCCACAGAATTTACCCGACTAAATAAATCAATAAATGTTTAAGCGTTGAATGCGTGCAAAGAAAATAAAAAGGCAAAAGCGAATTGAAAAATGTTAAACATTTGAACAAAAGCACTGAGATTTAAATAATACTTNGCAAACTCACAAAAAAAGATAAATAATACAAAGGCATAAAAACAATAATAAATGTTGTGAAAATTGTATGAAAACGCAACAACAATGCCAAACGCTATCGAACAAACAGCCCAGAGAGAGCACAAGTGAGCAATTAATTTAACGCTAGCCTAAGCTGAGCGCAAAGCAGCGCCGGCGTAGAATGCATTGTGGAAAAATTTGTGTGTCGGTATGTGTGTGGGTGTGTATGGCGGCATGTGTGTGGCTTTTACGATTTTTGCCTTTTGCACAGTGAGAAATTGCTGGCAAAGAAAAAGATAAGACAGCGCAAAAAGCAAATAAATAAATAAGCAAGTGAACGTAGTGCCTACGAACTGATGCCAAAAACGAAATAAAAAATTGCAAAAAGATAAAACTTTAAGTAAAGCTGAAACAGCTGTGAATACAGCTGTAGAATTTATGCGAGCGTGTAAGCGACGGCATGGATGTTATGAGGCGCCAGTGACTAGCGTTTTCTATTCATATGCTATTAACTACTTTTCCTCTTTGTTTTTGTCCACATAGCAGCCAATGTCAATGCGATAATGTGTGTACGCACTCGGCAGCTGTGAAAAATTAAAAAGTTAATGAAAGTAATGTTAAAAAAGTTTACATATGTACATATTTACGTACATATGTACCTGGTACCTATTTTCTTAATTTTTCAATTATAAACACAATACTCACTCTGTTGTTGACCGGCCGACTCAGCGGCTGCGGCTTTAACAGCGCTGTCTGTTAACAGATTTAGCATACATTTTACAGCAAAAATAGCAGCAGTTGGAAAGGCACAGAGGGATAAATACATATATTACACATGTACTATAAATCATAATTTTATTGTGAATTCATTTTACACAAGTTTGCTAATTGCTTACTAATTTTTAATTTATATTGCATAGAAAGAAATATACCAAGGGGTCGAACAGATGGAAAAACGAAGAAAATTTCACAGAGATTTCTTAAAGGCGCTGGTGAGATTTTTAATTTCTTCCTTCGCTCGCTTAACTCGCTCTAATTAGCCCACTGTCCAGCGATTCTGGACAGCTTCCATTTAATAAACTGTCGAATTACTAATCAGAATTACCATACAGTCCAAAAGTGATTATCTCAAAAGGAAACTGTTACTTTGGAGCCATTCCAGGCTCCGAAAAAAAGGAACTTGTTTCAGGACAACCTATCCAGTGCCCGTTAAGGTTACTCTTTTAAGGCTGTCGCACGACAGATACTGTCCTGGCGTAGATTTCTATGAATCTGGGTATCTGGGGGTTTTCTGGGTCGCTGAATACGATTCTATGATTATTTACTTAAAATTCAAAATAATGGATCCAACACGGCAAACGAAATATTTAAAAAATCGTATCCCTTCATATACGAAAACTTTTTGTTCACAGATTATACTTATAACGATTAAAAATTTCTTAAAAGTTTAATAGAAAACTAGTTATCTAATGATTGTTTATGATTGTATATTTCGCTTTATATTTTCAGTTCGAAATAACAATGAGTTAGTACTTTTTAAAATAATTTAATAGAACAGCTAATTCTCTAATAAAAAGAGTTCTTATCATAACTATGCGACACCCATATATTGACAAGTTTTAACTATTTATTTTATTTTTATTTTATCTTAATTATTTTTTCATAAAAATGTAGTTTGTTCTTTAACAAAAACGGTAGAAATCCAAGTTTCAAGCTTTGTGGAATATTTGAAAAAAAAACCAATAAACTTTCGTAAAGATTTCAATGTTTTTAATAAGGTTTCATAGAAAAATCTTGAGTATGCAGTTTCGTAGCCCATTCAATTTTAGTAAAATAAAGTGCAAATTTGAAGTACTTAGGGATTTTCTTTGATTTTTGGCACTTTTTTTGTTGGAGGTGTTAAGCTGTTTTTAGTTAAATTTCACTTTTTAAAATGGAGTTCTCAAATAGCCGGCGTTGACTTCTTTTGTTTCCATGTGTGTATTGCTTTAATAAATGCAATTTCTATTTAAATGTGTTGTCAGTAATGTATTCCACGTACCATCAAACATTTTAAAAACAAATAAAATTTTGACTTTCGCCTAGCTAGATCTGCTATTCGAACCACTGTGCGTAGTCTTAATGCTGTTTTTTTCACGCGTTTTTTTCTGCAGTTCTGCAGTGCGTATTGCATAAGCTGCCGATACAATACTAAGCGCCAGGCTGGATTAACATGTGTGATGGCTCAAGGACCGGAGGAAATGTGAGAAACCTTTAGTGATTAACTTTAGAACCAAAAAAATAAAAAATCAGAATACACGAAAAAATCAATATACCCACAGAACTAATGACCAAATAGATATAGTAAAACTGCGTACTTTGTTTTCCCTTTAGGCCTTCACTCATATTTTTTCAAAAAGAAATCGGAAATTTTCATGGATACTCAAGGATATAGTTTTAAAAGGACAGCACCTATTCGTCCTTTCGCACCAAATTTTTTTAACTTTTTTTTTTCAACTAAAGAATTTTTTTTGGGTGGGCTTTCCAAAACGGAACCAATCGAAATTTCAGCGAAAGTATAAGGAATTTCGTCATGAAACTTGGTGAGGATGTTGGGGGAGGCCTCCTCAACATGAATTGTTCACTCTCATAATATAATTGCTAATAGTATTTTAGCAATTTGTTGTTAAATAATGTCCACTATCACCCCCTAATTTTTTTAAAATATGCCACTTATCACTTATATTTTGTGTTACATGTTATATTTTCAATGCTCACATGCGTATTTTATGCTTTTATTATATATAATTCACCAATTAATTAAGTAAAACGCGTTTATAAACTTGTGTTCACGTTTTACCACTTTTCACAAACAAACAGAAATAACAATGGCCGACAGTAAGAGCAAATATGTGCTGCCATACGTTTTAAAAGTAAATACGCCACTATTAATGGATTTTATTAAAACGCGGCCAACACAAAAAAGAGTTGTGCGTAAAATGGTCATATCGCGCGATTTTATATAAAACACCCAGTAACCATATATTAATATAGTTCCATATATATCGAAAATTTTTAATAAAAAATCGCGCGATTTTTTATTAAAAATTTTCGCCTGCGGCGCTTTATATTCTAAAAATCGATACTCCCATAAATAATGAAAATTTTTTATTAAAAATCGCGCGATTTTTTATTAAAAATTTTCGCCTGCGGCGCTTTATATTCTAAAAATCGATACTTCCATAAATAATGAAAATTTTTAATTAAAAATCGCGCGTTTTTTTATTAAAAATTTTCGCCTGCGGCGCTTTATATTCTAAAAATCGATACTTCCATAAATAATGAAAATTTTTAATTAAAAATCGCGCGATTTTTTATTAAAAATTTTCGCCTGCGCCGCTTTATATTCTAAAAATCGATACTTCCATAAAAAATGAAAATTTTTAATTAAAAATCGCGCGATTTTTTATTAAAAATTTTCGCCTGCGGCGCTTTATATTCTAAAAATCGGTACTTCCATAAATAATGAAAATTTTTAATTAAAAATCGCGCGATTTTTAATAAAAATTTTCGCCTGCGCCGCTTTATATTCTAAAAATCGATACTTCCATAAATAATGAAAATTTTTAATTAAAAATCGCGCGATTTTTTATTAAAAATTTTCGCCTGCGGCGCTTTATATTCTAAAACTCGGTACTTCGATGAATAATGAACATTTTTAATAAAACATCGCATTTTATTATAAAATCGATACTTCGATAAATTATGCAACTTTTTAATCAAAAATCGACCAATAAATAATTAAATTTTTTTATTAAATATCGCGCGATAATTATCTGCATTTCTTATTGCTTCCGTTTTGTGTTTTTGAGGCATTTTTTCATATGTATGGCAGCACTGACATTTCATTCAATTGGTGTACAAAGCAAAAGGTGAGGTTAAATTCGGTATTTTTTGCAACTTTAAATGCGAATTACTTTAAAACTATAAGCCTCCGGAGGGTGGGGTCTTCAGATTTAGAATCTGAAAAAGCTCCTCTATACTCCCTAATATTTTTTTTTTTTCAAAGCCTGGATCCGTTTTGGAAAATTTTCCCTTTTTTTTTTATTTGATATCCATATTGTCATTTAATATTTCACTTTATTTTTAAAATAAATTTTTGAAACTTCAAACTTCTTAAAAAAATTCCGACGTAAGAGAGAATAATCAAAAACGAGGTTTTACAATATTTGGTCATTAGTTTTGTGAGCATTTGAGAATGTGAATATTTGATTTGCACTTTCACCTAGTAGCGTTTTTTAAAACAAATTTAATGGTTTGTGCTAAAAACATGGAGTTTTCCGCTTTATTTAAATGGTTACGTTTTCTCTGTCCGTTCAAGATTTATAACCAATCATAGGATGGTTATGTTAATATTAAATTCTGAATTTTCGCAAATTAAGAGGATTATTGCAAAGTAAGGTATTTTTGAAATTAATATTACCTGGACCTTTACCAATGTACGTAAGTATCTTCGTAATCCGAAAGAAAAGATTTTAAGTGGCTAGCTTCACGTAATTCGACCCAATTTTAATTTTAGGTTTTTTTTTTATTTTTAACCGACTTCGAAAAAACGGAGTAGGTTATCACTACTAACTACTAAACTACTAAACAATTGGTTTAGGTCCGATCATTGAATCATGAAAAAATTTACGGTACTCTTAAATTTTTATATGAGTAGTCCACTTGCAAACAGCGTTATGTGATTTTATAATAGTAAGCCATAAATTTGAAAAAAAACGACTACGACAACAAGTAACATTTAAATTGGATAAATAAGAGCCTTATAAAATGATAACATAACATAAAATTACATAAGACAACATTAACAATCTATACGACCTTAAGCAGTTTTCTAAGTTCATCAGAAGATGGATACTTTTGAAAGTGCCCTAATCAAAAACACACGTATGTATGCCCATTCTAAAGTAAAAAAAATCAAATATTTAAGAAGTTGTAATTGAGAAAATTTTAAGCAGAACNGTTCGTGTCTGCGTCAACCTACGTCTACGCCATGATTCAATAATACAAAGTTAGATAATTATTGACAGCCGCGGTTTGACACTCCCTTACTAAAGGTTGCATTTACGAAGGATGGAGAAAGGGGGCAGTAGAAAATTACGCAAAGTAGGCAATTAGTATTGAAATTCCTTTTGCAAATTCTAATGTATTTGCAAGAAATCTGGCATTTTAAACGAAATGTTGAAAGTAATGATACGTATGTACTGATATATCTACGTGAATAGCGTAATTTATGTGCTATTCAGCTGTATAAAAACTGCAAAATGAGTCAAAATCAAAATAAGACTACTATGAGATTGATGTAAACGTCCAGTTTAAAAATAGTTTATGTTTTCATCAGTTAAATATGCTTCATATGCATATACAAAAAAACATATTGCACAAAAACGTATACTTCTATTTCACACCAAAGCTACACTGTTTCCATGTAAATTTGCAAGAAGCAACACGGTGCCACTGCTAAGGGAGCGGTGCGAGAGAGACAACTGTCAGTTTATCGAACCTTGTATTATTGAATCATGGCCACTAACATTGCTCGAGAGTTTCACTCTCTCTGCAACTCTCTGCTTGTCTGGCATTTCATTGTGCAAAAAAAGGGTTTTGTGCTTATAGACTTGCGTACATG
>NW_016181836.1:4476-6125 GCF_001687245.7 Rhagoletis zephyria | reverse complement strand
TGGTTAATAAGAACAACAAAAACAACACCGATGGGTGCTTTAAGTTGTCCCGATTTAGTAAAGCGATCGATGGCTAACCTCCTCTATGTAGCCCACGCTTTTTGTACCAGCTTCTGCTTACCCTTCAATTCTTATCTACCAACTAGAACCCACAGCTTATTACCTTTTAGTGCGTATTTAAGTTAAAATGGATTTCTAATATTTTACGACACTAAAAGCGCTGCTTAAACCAAAGAATGCAATAGAACTTAGATATGAGTTGAATGCCAGCGGAAATCATCTTTTAGTCTAAATACAGCTTCTACTTAGCCAACAGCCATTCTGTTAGCACACTGCCACCGCTAAACCCCACCAGCACCAGCACCAACACCATTCTGTATGGGTCCACAAATCTCATTAATGTGTATCTCTATAATTGGCTACTATAAATATTTGGGCTACCTGTCGATTGTCGTACGGTCACTTAAGCCGCTGCAACAACGGCAGCAAACTAGATATTATAACAACATATTTACATAAAAACAAATACATATATAGATTAGGGTGGTCCTGAATCTACTTTTTAATTGGGACGCCATCTTAAAACGTGGTGTTGATTGAAAAATTATGAAATAAACATATAAAATTCGCGCCCGACTGGAGGTTATTTAGAACTTTCGCATTGAGGCAAAAGATGACCAAAAAAAATTTTATTTTACAAATTTTAATAGTAAACAATTTTATTACACAAGGCAACAAAAATAAAAAAAAAAAATGTGCGGCAAATGTTAAAGCTATTTTCGATAGATTTGTTTGACCTGATCACGAATTCATAGATAGAAAGCTTCCATCAGCTCCAGGCTGAAAGTATCAAAAAGTGGCGTTTTTGGGAAAGTTTCATAAGCTTTAGCAAAGAAACAAAAGGTGATAGAACCTTGAAGCTTTGACCACGTTTTTCTGAAAATTGAAAATCAGCAGCTGATGAAAACTTTTTATCAACGAAAATTAGTGTCGTGGTTTTTATGAGACATATGCCTTTTCTTAGTGCGCTTTTAAGTGAAAGCTTGGTTTCGCTCTACCACCACCGCAGAAGCGCCGCACAGTGGTCTGAAACAGAAAATGAAATGTATTATTTTGGGTGATTTTTGTTTTAGAATAAAGGCAAATATACATAGGTATACTTCAAGGGAAAATTATATAAAAACTTGAAACCAAATATTCAAGGTCAATTGTAGGTCAACAAATAATATTTCATTTTTCAAACAAGAATTAGTAAAATTCTATAAAAAAATGCTCAATATTAATTTTTTACCTTAACCATACCTTTAAGCTTAACTTTGATCTTAACCTCCACCTCAAAATTAACTTTAATTTTAACGTTGACTTTAACCTTAGTCTTACCTTTAACTTAACCTTCAACCTTAACCTTAAAGTTAACCTTAACCTTGATATTTATCTCAATCCTAATCCTGATCTCTATCGATGCGATGTTACGCAGACGATCATCATATGTGACCTGGTCTACGGAAAGGGGGCTTAGGTGTCAAAAAATCACTTTCACTTTTTGGTTGATTCGGATGGAAGATGAGATGCTTTTTCACGTGGTGAAAAGCAGAAAATCCTAACTTGCTTAGAAGTGTACTAAAAATGTAGAGAAAGAAGAGTAAAAA
>NW_016181836.1:0-3210 GCF_001687245.7 Rhagoletis zephyria | reverse complement strand
ATTACTCTTTAAATAACCATTATTTAACAATAATAATGTATAATGTAATAACAATTATTTTTGATTTTTAGCTAAATAATCTGCAAATAACAGTTATTTTTGATTTTTAAATTATATGTCTTAGATAACAGTTATCGGAGAGTTTTATTTATAGAAGTCATAAATAAAAATCAGTCACTGACCTTTATTTTTTAAATAAAACTTATAAAAGTCATTTGTATAAGTCGTAGTAAACTTTTGTTTCCCAACACCTTCTTAACTGCGAAACATGTTAATAAATTCTATACGAATCTTTTAAAAAATAAAAGTCGGTGACTGATTTATATTGATGACTTTTAAAAGTAAAAATCACTGACTGATTTTTATTTATGACTTTTATAAACAAAAGTCTTCAATAACTGTTATCTAGGACATATAATATAAAAATCAAAAATAATTGTTATTTTTTTAATTTTGCATCAAAATTGCAAGTAAAAGTTTATTTTCAAATTTGAGTCCCGGTGAAAAAAGAGATCGATTGGTGTGTATCACTTAGTTGTAGAACATTTCTTTCATAGTGAATTTTTCCATGACAGTTTTCATCAATAACTGTTATGTTCGGTCCCTGGTATGTAGGTGTGCAGACACTCTTAGTTTCACCCGAAAGCTTTAGCCATTATCTACAGCTTGGTTCTTAAAATTTTCAAAGAGTGGAAAAAGTCCTCAAACTTATCCAATGCTGTGGACGAAGATTGAAGAGGCATATAGAGCATGTCAATTCAAACCAAGCGACCTAAGGCCATAAGCTGGTCATCATTTCTACTTCAGGCACTGTAGATAATTCTGGAAAGTCTCATTAGACGACTATCCATCAATCCAATATTTCTATCCAAAGCTCAGCATGCCTACTGTATACACAGTTAGCTCACGGAAACGGCTCGGGAGGCACTTTAAAAAGTAAGGAATGCTGTGGCATTTCTAGACATGGCGGGGGAATTTTCCGTAATTTTTGAACGTTTTTTTCAGAAAAAGCGTGTTTATATACTCCTTTAGCTCTATGCATTTAGTCGAGTCTTTTCTAAGGTACTAAGGTTCTAAATATAAATAAATTTCGGTGATGACTTTCTCAAATAAATATTTGGCATCTACACATTTTCCTATTTGCTGGGCCCAGCACCCCTTCGCCGTTGTGGTGTGCACCTTGTTGTTGTTACACAAATGGAGGGGCCTACAGTTTTACGCCGCCTCCGAACAGGGTTTTTAATTAAAAGATTTTTTTCATGGCAGAATACACTCGGAGGTTTGCTATTGCCTGCGAGCGCTTTTGGAAAAAAAGCCTTTTTTTGGATGTTGCTCCACCTTTGGTGTCAAAGGGCTAGAAGATGTCCTTCCCAATTCTGACGTGTGTATTACTTTTGCGGACATACCCAATTGAGACATTGCGGCATAAAGACAACTTCTTTTCGTGCCGCAGTCCAATATCGGACGTTTCGTCATGGAGGCTGAATTTACCGACAGTGGCGCCAAATATTTTTTTTTTACCACCTTTTCAGTGAAGTCGCCAAGCATGATTTTGATATCGTGTCGGCGGCAGCGCTCATATGTACGTTCCAAGCGCTCATTGAAGAGATCCTTGGATGCCTCGTCCTTCTCTTCCATCGGGCAATGGGCACAGATGAGCGAGATGTTGAAGAATCTCGTTTTGATACGGATTGTGGCTAGACACATTCGTCCTTCCACAAATCCAAGACCGAATTTGCGCTCCTTTACGTAGCAACTGGATTAGACGTCGCAAGGTTCCACGCTTATCTTGCCTTGCCCCGTCCATCGCATTTCTTGGATGGCGGTGATGTGAGCCTTTATCTGCCCGAGGATATCAACCGGACGGGCAGAGACACCTTCCACATTAAAGGTTCGTATATTCCAGGTGCATACCCTCAAATGAACAATACAAACTTTTAAATTGAAATTCATAGACCTTTTAATAAGGAATTATTCCCACTCGTTTTGGTGTTTTTTTATTTTTTTTATTTTGTACTAAACAATTTATATAACGCATCGCTCAAACTTTGTGCAGAACGTAAACAATTATTGCTGCTTAATTTGTGTAAAAATAACAAAAGCCAAATGCTGATACAGGTGTGTTAAATTATTCAATCGCTTTGTGAATAATGCAGCAACATCAAATGTTGAATATCATCGAATGAAAAAATATTTGAAAATAACAACCAAAGCAATTTGAGCAATTTGTACAGAAATATACAGCTGTTCCGGCCAACCAACCAACCAACCAACCAACCAACCAATCGATAGACTAAAAGGCCAAATGGTGAACGGCGAGCAGCCAGGCGTGGGAGTCAACATGAGTGCTGCGTGTATACTTATGTATGTATGTATGTATGTATGTACATCGAAAAATGTAGAAAATATACATAAAAGAAAAAAGAATTTTAAAATATTTAACAGCAGAAATATGTATGTATGTTTACCATGGATTTTAATGAGAGCGCAGAGCGCAATTTGATGTGATTTGAAAGCGTTGCGCTCGACTCCACCCAGCTGCGTGTGTGTATAGCCAACAAATTATACAATGTAGCACACAGTGGACAACACGACACGACACGAAAGGACATGGCAGGATATGCTAAGCAACAGTGACAACAATGCAGCAGATTTTTAAAAGTAACAACAACAACAACAACAACAGCGAAAAGCTAACAAAGAAAATTGCTGTAGTGATTGGTGTGAACGGGGCCACATGTGTCCTGGTTATAAGCACCGCCAACAAGCGCTGAGTTATGAAACATACGTGGAAATTGGTATGAGTGGCGGCAAACGGAAGTGTTGCAGGAAGGTGCTTATTTCATTTATTCACGGCAGTCACGTTGCATCGCCCTCTTCCATCAAGCGGTAGCGTGTAAAAGGATGATACTTTGAACTAACAGCCTTCATGCCTCCACTCCCTTCTCACTTGATTATTTTAAACTTTAAATTATAGCTTTGCCTTGGGTCTTCGAATGCTAGCGGCGCATGTGGTGGCCAGTGCGCTGCGTGCTATGTCGCTCCCGCGTGCTGTGCCACGCTACGAGTATGTATTTGGCTGTGGGTGGCTTTTGGTGTAATTTGTTTAATTTGCGCTCGTCACAAAAGGGGGTTCATTACGCGCGCATACATATACATATATGTACATATGTAATTTGTGGTCAGTGGGTGGCGCCTCAAACGTAGCTC
>NW_016181835.1:0-6125 GCF_001687245.7 Rhagoletis zephyria | reverse complement strand
GGCTACCGCTAGGAATTCACGTCGATGACACACCAATTCCGACGGTGAAGAATCCTAAGATACTCGGAGTAACATTCGACAGCCTGCTCTCCTTCTCTGCGCACACAACCGCTATTGTCAATAAAGTACAGAGCCGCAACAAGGTNTAAAGTACAGAGCCGCAACAAGGTCCTCAAGTCGCTAGCCGGCAGTACTTGGGGCAAAGACAAAGAAACGTTGCTGGCCACATATAAGTCAATTTCCTGGCCGGTTGTAAACTACGCAGCACCAGTGTGGTCGCTGGGGACTAGTAGGACGCAGTGGACGAAGCTACAGACGGTACAAAATACAGCACTCAGGACAGCGACAGGATGCCTCCTGATGATACCAGAACGCCACTTAGGGAGCACAACACCATGCTCTGCAAGCAATTTCTTGTTGGGAGCCACAGATTGACATGACGGAGCTCCATCTGCCTCGGGAGACCAGAACGACAATAGCCCAACTTCGCTCTGGCTACTGCAGCAGGTTAAATTCCTACCTGTGTAGGTTAAATGCGGATGTGCCGAACGAATGTCCGGCATGCGGAGAGACCCCTCACGACTCGAAACATCCCTTCGCATGCCCGGAAAACCCCGCGACCCTAACGGCGTCGTCCATATGGACTGACCCCATAGAGGCTGCACGCTTCTTGGGGCTGCCGTTAGTGGAACTCGACGACAACTACTGAAATATCAGCCGATCTGGGCGGGGTTGTTGTAGCCGCTACAACAACTACAACAACAACAGGGTTTCTGCCATATAAAAATAATGGGCCGATTATAGATAACAATCGAACTTCAGTTGCGTTGTTAGTTACCAAAACGATATTACAGATGGCAACTTGCAACTGACAACTGCAGTTGCTACATTTTTGTGGTAGAATATGGGACTCCCTGATTTCAAAAATGCCCCCATTTTTTCTAGGAACCCTATAGTTTTAATATAATTTGTTAAGGTTTTCGTATAAACGATGAATAAGCAAAATAACATCAAACTTGGTGCTGGCAGACTGGAATATCGGCAATCCAAATCTGTTTAAAATATATTAAAACTATAAACAGCTCTATGATTTTGTTCTCAGAGATCGTGCCAACAGCGTATTGCGGTTTTCTTTCATAAGTAAAACCAGACTTTCGAGCTTGTGTTTAGTATTTACGACGGTAGAACTGCATGAAATTATTCAGGCCGATTCTGAACAGAAACTCCCTGGGAGTTTTCCCTCTTTTCTCTTTCCTCCTATCATGAATAAAAATTCCCTGAGGACTTTTTATATTAAATGGCGGAGTTGAGCTCTCAACAAAGTGTCAAACAGCTTCTTCGAAGTTCGAATTTCCCCCTCCCAAGTTTTCGGAGAAAATTCTACTCCCTGGTAGCTAATTATTGGAGAATTTCTTTTTCGGGGGAAACAAATTCCCGGAGAACAGACTCCCCGGGAGTATTAAGAATTGGGATGATGAAAAATTTTTTAAAATTAGTATCTAGCCGCCAAAAAGTAAGAAAACAAATGCAAACTCATACATTTTTCACAATTTTCTAACACTTCGCTACACCAATGAAGGCAAAATTCTGTTCGATAGAAAATTCGATACTCAACGAAAATTTCGACACGCTTGCATAGCACATAAACGAATTTCACTTTCGATCTTTGATAGCCAGCGAAGATCGCAAATCGAATGCAACTCATAAAAAGAGCGGCACGATTACGATAGCCGGGCGACAAATTTTGAACAAGGACGTCGATAGTTTTTTAAAGCAAGTACAACGGTATATTTTTTTTTTTGATAGGGAACCAAAAACTACAGAAGTTACCAAGGGTCTAAGATTAAATTCATATTTTTTTTTTTAATCCAAATATCCTGAAAACAAAAGCACGGATTTCAAAATTTTTGATGTCATTCAATACGATATACAAATATTATATACAGCTTATAAGATTTTAACAAAAATTCAATTCAACTAAAAAGAGTTACGAAAAATTTTAAACAATCGCGTGATTATTTAAAAATTGCCTCATTAAACATATTCAAACATTTCATAATCCAATAGGATATAAAACAAGCTTTCATTTGATATACATCATGTCTTCAGTCCGTACTATACAGAGTATCAAAAAAAAAACGTAGGCGGCCTTCGGCGGCACTTAGGGATTATAACCCTCACTAAGTAGAATTCTCCTTTCAACGTTGCCGGAGAAGAGGGTACCTTATGTGAATAAACTACAGTAAATGTAAGATCGTCACTTGCTTGTAAATGCATTTAAATTTTTTATTATCACTGAATTCTTAAGCCTCAAAACCGGATCATAATACAATAATGTACATTGCCTTAGCATTAAACACGTAATTTTTTCAAAAAAGGTAATTATATGAAAGAATTATGAAATTTTTTTAGTTTTTAATATTTTGGGCTTTAAGATATGAAAAATATTATAAATTATATACATGAACTGAAAGATAAATTAATTGTCTTTATTTCGACATATTACTATTTTTAATCGGTTATGTAGTTCATAAAATATTAATATTTAAAAAAATCTCAAAAATAACTTTCAACACTAAATATCTTGAAAACTAGAAGGCCCCGACCCCTAAAAGTGGGTATATTTGAAAAGCAAAGAAGCCCAAAATTTGTCGCCCCGGTTATCGTAATCTCCCCAAAAGGGCCTGTGTTTATTCGTTATATGGAAGCAAACGCAAAAAAAAAAAAATTAAAAATCCAACGGTAATTTTTAGCCACTTAAAACTTGCACATTGTTAGACTAAAATTGAATGGGCTATAAAACTGCGTACTCAAAAAAAATCGAACACTTCTGGGGAAAAGCTTGAAATTTAGGTGGAAATTTGTTGAATTTTTTTGTAGTCTTAGTTTAAAACTTGGGTTTATATGGGTTTTGTTAGAGAATGAACTGTATTCTAATTGAACATTCTCAAAAATTAATAATTAAACATATGGCCAATACTGTACATATGTACATACATATAACTAAAACGACGAAATGTGTTTATAACTAAATATACAAGCACGTTCTGCAATTCAGGGGTGAATTTCAATCCCTGCCAATTTGATTGAAATTCACTCGGAAGTGAATTGCAGAACCTGCCTGATATGTAACATTAGATAAGTAATAAATATAGTTTAAAAAAAACTAAAAAACACGCTTTTAAAGCATGTCAAACTAAAAAGTAAAAAATAATTCTTAATATAAGTTGGAACTAATAATGAACAAAAAATACTAGTATTATTGTGAAAAAGCGTGGGGCGCTCTTTGCCATATTTTTCGTCTATCGAGCAACCCACACTTTTTCATAATAATACTAGTATTTTTTGTTCATTGTTATTTTCAACTTATATTAAGAATTATTTTTTACTTTTTAGTTTGATATGCTTTAAAAGCGTGTTTTTTAGTTTTTTAAACTATATTTATTTTTAATTTTTTAGTTCGATTTATTATTAAAAATAAAATTTTTTCTAAATGCTCGAGTGCTCGACCCGGAAAGTAAGTAGACGGTACGCATGCGCAGACAGCGTGGTTGTCTTACTTGCTCTCACACAGAGGCTGTGTGAGGAAATTATTTAATCCTGGCGATCCTAATCAGGATAATGAGATAAACTTATTATATTGTCGCTGATTCTTGATAAGTGTACAAAGTTTGAATTAAATCTGTCCGTATAAAGTGGGGGAAAATCGAGTCCAAAGGAGTCGGTTACAGGTGAAGCTAATAAAAGGGTGTTAAAAACGAAACTATCGTTCTCAAGCGAATTGTCCAATTCAAGGACATATATATATACAGCAGTCTCTTTGAGATACTTCTTCGCCTACCTAAACGGGGTTAGATCGCCGAAATAACAGCCCTTGGTCGGGTAAAACCCGAGTCATTCCGGTATGTAGAATCGGCTGTCGTGGGAGTACCGCGGACAAGTAGGACGCAGTGGATGACGACTCAAAACACTGCACTTCGGACAGCGACTGGATATCTTCTGATGTCGCCAGAACACCACCTGCATGACGAGGCGAAAATGCTCCCCATAAAGGAGCACAACACAATGCTCTCCAAGCAATTCGTAGTAGGGAGACACAGACGTGGACACCCGAACAGACACTTGCTTGCAGAGGAGCCCTCGCCAAGGCATGTCAGGAGGCATCAATACGAACTAACAGACGAAGCCCAGAGGTTATTAAACAACCTTTGGACCCGTCAGCTTATCGACAGGCCCTGGGCGGCATTCACAGGGAGTCAGTCTCGAGTTATGTAGACTCCAGACCTGTGAATACCGTTCTAGGCACACAACCACCGGACATCGACGAGACGGAGCTTCACTGGCTCGGGAGACTAGAACCACAATAGCCCAACTTCGCTCTGGCTTCTGCAGCAGGTTAAACTCATACCTGACCAGATTAGACGCAGATGTGCCAAATGAGTGTCCGGCATGCGGAGAGACACCCCACGACTCGAAACATCTCTTCCTACTCCCCGAAAACCCGACACTGCTACTACAA
The DNA here is from genome assembly GCF_001687245.7 of Rhagoletis zephyria. Lineage (NCBI taxonomy): Eukaryota > Metazoa > Arthropoda > Insecta > Diptera > Tephritidae > Rhagoletis > Rhagoletis zephyria. The sequence goes on along the minus strand of NW_016181835.1, from coordinate 1,606 downwards.
CAACAACATCAGTCTCTTATTTGTAAACTATAACTGCTGGAAATGTCCAATATGCGCTACCACGGTTAAATGTAAATAACTCCCCTATTATGGATTCGTACGACGCACGATAGACGCTTGCATTCTGTTATTCTCTATTACGAATCGATGTTGTCGTATGAAATCCGATAGTTAGCGTAGCTGATTTGTGCTGGTTCACAATAAAAAGTGAACAAAAACCACAGGCATTCACAACAATATATCTCTCGGGCGTATGAAAACGATAATACGAGAACTGATATCATGCGATATGCTTGCAAGCGTTTATCGTCTATCGTATGAAAATTCATAATACGGGGGTATGCAAATCTAAAAAAAAAACTTTGTAAAATTTTGACTTTTTGAATTCTTTACTTTTCACAGCCATTTTTGGACCATCCTAATGTACATACGTAAATATAACAATCACTTAAATACATAGTGAATGTCTCAGATTTAAAATTTCATTCGATACCAACAGCCAGCAGGGATAATCTATGCCAGCCAGCGCCAGCCAAATACCGCTGACCATTCAAAATCCATTTTGAACAACTTTATTTGATTAATATGTATGGCGACCGTCNTATAAGCAATGAGTTCACATTAGTTACAACCTGTTGCTGTGTTGTCTGCTCTGCTGTAACAAAATTTTGATTTAACGCCGCCAAATTATGTTGCAACAGGTGAAAAGGGCACGGCTGTTATGGTCTAGTGCTCTTTGGTGACGGGTAATCGCTGTGAACTGGCGCTTTAGGTTCAAATATACCTACTAGGCATTGTTACATTTTCTTTGTACATATTTTATTTTATTTTAATTTCATTATTATAGCGTCACTTCTCTTTCACATCCATCTGCTCGCTGTGAATTCGTCTGCTACTACATATGTAAATCTAAACTGTGAATGTGACTTCCTGTTGCATTGGTTGGTGGGTGGTGTGTGGGTGGGTAGTTGGTTGGTTGGTTGGTTGGTTGGTGTGAGACGATTTAGCATGGAAACTTGTCTAACATATGGGCTACATTCATAGATTCATATGACTGCAACCAACTATGTATGCAAATAGACATTTCTTCCGTCATCATTTCCGTTGCTGTAGCAGTTTAGAAACAATGGAAGATTTTTCTTATTTCTACAACCATATTTACTTTTTATTTTCATAATTGATCGTTTTATTAGCGTCAAACAAATTTTCAATTTCAATTCCACTTTCACTGTTGACGTGAGGCATCACGAAGATGGCGCCGCATGATGCACATAGAAGCGTGAGGAGCATGGAAAAATAGGAAATTTTGTTTGCGGTTTGATTGCATAATTATGATGCATTTTTTATTAGCGCATTTAATGGCATTCACTTCTGTATATTTATTAGCGATTTGGTTAAATATGCATGTATGTACGTATTTACATATGTATGTACATATACATACTTGCGAACATACATAAATCATTGCTAAGTGGTTGCAGTGGCCAGTAGACTACTTGTTCTACAACAAATTTTTACAAAACTTCGTTATTAATGCTTCTATGCCAAAGTTAAACTGTAAAACCAAATATGAGTTTTATTGGCTAAGGCGCTGCTTTGCATCTCT
>NW_016181834.1:0-6125 GCF_001687245.7 Rhagoletis zephyria | reverse complement strand
TCATACGCCCCGCCATACCAAGTCTCCTCGCTGTTGCCTTTGTTTGATGAAAGATGTTACATCTTTTTAATAAATCTTTCTCGTATGAGAACTTATGTTCAAATATATATATATGCAAGTATCCTGTGCTAAGGATTAGGAGAGTATCATCCAATGAGTGGTCCCAAGCCAACAATTTCTGCTTTAGACAGGTGAAAAACGAACTCAATTAGATTATACCAGTGGTAAAAATTAAAAAATATTGGCTTTCTTACGTTTGAGAATTATTGCTTCGCAATACCATTTTAAGCCAAAAAGACCTGTCCAAAGCGGTGGCCACCGATTTTCACACCACGCTACCAGAAGATATTGAAGCCTTTTCTCTTCCACTAAAGTTGGACGATGCACTTACTATCTTAGTCAGGAAATTTTCAGTAACTTATTGAGATCAAACATTGAAAATGTACCAGCCTCGAGAGACCTCCAAGCACTTTGATAAAATTACAGTTTGGAGACTTTTGCGGGTTAAGCTACAACTTATTCATGCCTTACGCTGACGAAGCCCTTGAATGTTCTCCATTTGAAGGTTCTCGGCCTATCACTAATTACCTCTTCAACAACAACGAAAAAAGGCCCAATTATGTCAGACCCAGGCTTTGAAAACAGAATCAAAGATGATTCACCCGACATATTTCTAAAAACAAAACTGTGACTAGTCGCTTCCCCTAATCATTAGGGTATAAAACAGGTCAATTGATTTCCTCATAGAAGGATATTAATTTTCTATTCCTTTGCGAGTTATCCCGGAGTCGGCACGGACTGCAAGCTACACCGCTGTTATACCCTGGGTATACAAAAAAAAAACAAAAAAACAACACCTATATTAACAATTGAGCGCACGCACACTCATCTGTATGCATTCCGATGTTTAATCACTAAAATATTCATGTATATGTGAGTAAAAAAAAAATGCTATGTTCTTTCAAAAAACTTATTCATTCGTATTTGCAACAAAGCAGACAAATAATATCAGGATTTTTAATAACACCTGTGCTCTACCACAGCCGCCATTTCCTCCTCCTGCCACCACTCATGGCAGCATTCAACGGCATAACTAAACACAGAAATTCTTCGACCCCACTTCTACATATATATTCATTCCACACACTCAAATACGAAATCCTCTACTTGTGCCCATTACACGTACATAAATACGTTGTTGCTCTAGCCCAGCTTTTGTTTACCTATTATTATTTTTGCAAGCCAGCGGTAAAGTGAAGCAATGCAATGCGCGTGTCTGTATGTGTAACGGAAATGCGCCTTTGTTCGAGCTGCTGGTAATAGATTGTGAAGGAAAAGAAACTTTTTGACATGTCAGCTTTAAAACAAATAATCGTGATAATCATTATAATACAGATGTGTGAACANACATTCAACGGCACAACTAAACGCAGAAATTCTTCGACCCCACTTCTACATATATATTCATTCCACACTCAAATACGAAATCCTCTACTTGTGCCCATTACACGTACATACATACGTTGTTGCTCTAGCCCAGCTTTTGTTTACCTATTATTATTTTTGCAAGCCAGCGGTAAAGTGAAGCAATGCAATGCGTGTGTCTGTATGTGTAACGGAAATGCGCCTTTGTTCGAGCTGCTGGTAATAGATTGTGAAGGAAAAGAAACTTTTTGACATGTCTGCTTTAAAACAAATAATCGTGATAATCATTATAATACAGATGTGTGAACATACATACACAGATATATATGTACATACATAAATGAGAAATGATTGTGCAAGAAAAATATTAAAAGCGAGAGGGGAGGATTATAAATGAGGTCGCCAAGTAATAACACAGCAGAAAAGAAATATGTATAAATATGTACTATATATATACATACATATTATGTATGCTTATAAGTATGTATGTACACACATATGTACAAAGAGCATCAGAATGTTGAGACAGCCATGCACATGTGTATGTGTAAATACAAACGTATTAAATATCGCTGTTCATTTTTTTAATATGTAACAGACTTTTGGGCTCCGATTTTGTACTAAACAACTGAACCTGCGCGGCTTTAAAACGCCCAAAATTTAACTTAAATTGTTAAACAGCTGGGAACCTTCTTCGAAATTCAACAAATATTCTATATGTTAAAGTCATATGCCAAATTGCATCTAAAGCTGTCCAGCCGTTTCTAAGTGAAAAGGGGTATCGCATTCTGTCGGATTTTCATTTCATAAGCTTTCGATCCACCCTGTACTGTTAAAAAACAGTTTTTATTTAAAAAAAAAATAAACCCTTTGACTTTTTAAATTCGAACGAACGACGACCTTCACAAAAAATGCGTTCGCTTATTATAATGAAAATATATAGATATGGCTTTTCACATAGGTGGCAACCCCAATAAAAAATATTTTCAAACTAAAGCTTTCTTATAACGGTTTCACTTGACAGTCGTACATATTATAATATCATATAAATTGTGAATAACTCAACTGAATTCGTCTTTGTATGCAGGTGGCATCCCTGCTCGATGATATTTTCTAATTAAATTCTTTTTGAATCTCTNTAAACCCTTTGATTTGATATCTGACTTTTTAAATTCGAACGAACGACGACCTTCACAAAAAATGCGTTCGCTTATTATAATGAAAATATATAGATATGGCTTTTCACATAGGTGGCAACCCCAATAAAAAATATTTTCAAACTAAAGCTTTCTTATAACGGTTTCACTTGACAGTCGTACATATTATAATATCATATAAATTGTGAATAACTCAACTGAATTCGTCTTTGTATGCAGGTGGCATCCCTGCTCGATGATATTTTCTAATTAAATTCTTTTTGAATCTCTTTCATCTGACATGGAGATACATAGCTCAATTAATTGATGAATAACTAGATGAATTAAGTTGAATTTGATTTTATAAAACAGGCGGCAACTCTCCTAGGTATAATTTAGATTAAAGTGATTTTAATAGTTCGTCAACTTTTATATAATTTGAGTTCAATTTTTTGATCCGGATGCAAACCTAAAAATGTTCTAAAGGTTNTTAAAACAGGCGGCAACTCTCCTAGGTATAATTTAGATTAAAGTGATTTTAATAGTTCGTCAACTTTTACATAATTTGAGTTCAATTTTTTGATCCGGATGCAAACCTAAAAATGTTCTAAAGGTTTAAAGTAAAGAATTCGCACTCTCTCGTTTGACAGCCATATTTTAATACTCTTTTTCAACAGGTGGCAATCCCTTTTCGTAAGATTTTCAGACGACAAGCTGAGAAAAGTTTTAGTGGTTTCAAAATTAGTTAAAAAATACCGCCACAATTGTCGTTTAAAAATTTCTGTATCCTGTGTAGTAGTTGTTGCAATCTGTTTAATTTGAATTGTTTTCGCATTTTGTTTCACTAATCGCCAGCTTTACCAATCAATTTCAAAATTTATCAGATTGTTAAAATTTAAAATGAAAAATTTTTCGAACAAAATTGTGTCCTTTTAAATTTTAAGAGGCTCATAGATTTTAAATTTAATGGTGCAGCAGGGCATTAGTATTGGAAATTACACTTTGTATTAAAGATAAATATGATGATGATAACTGATAAAAAAGTGAAGGTAAAATTGAAAAAAGACGAATTTGCAAGCAATGAGAAATACAAAAGAATTAAGGAAATTTATTTAAAGTTTTTTATAAGAATCAAAGAAATCCAGTCAACAGTAAATCAGTTATCAAGTTATCGAAATTTATCGAGCCATACAAATTTTTAGTTATCGAAATTTATCGAATCATCGAAGTTTACGTTTATCAAAATTTATCGAGCAAACCATGTTGTCGAGTTATCGTAATATATCGAGTTATTCAAATTGATCAATGTTTATTGAGTAGTAGACACAGAATCTTAACTATCGAAATTTACCGATACTAATCAAGTTATACAAATTTATCAAGTTATTTATTCATGGAGTTAGCAAACTTTATCGAATTATCGTTATATAGCAAGTCTTTTCAACTTATTGTGTTATCGTTAATTCGAATAGAAGATTTTGGAATTTTCAAAGTATATCGGTTGTGGAAATTTCTAGAGTTACATAAGTATATCGAGTTTTCTTTGTTAATCGGTTTATCGCATTCTATCGATTCACCAGAGTGTAACGAATTAACAAAATATGTTGATAGATATCGAAATCTATGAAGCTATCAAAATTAATCGGATTGTCGAATTCAATAGAGTTATCGATATATCGATTTATATCGAAATATTATGTAATTTTCTGAATCATCGAGTTCTAAAATCGCACAGTTATCGATAGTTATCGAAAATTTTCGAGCTATCGAGTTTTATTGAATTATTGGATTTTAGTGTTTTAAGATTCATCGAGTTATCGATATAAATCCAATTATCGAAATTTATCGACAAACTGGAACGTATCGAGTCAATTCCAAGTCCTGCCAAAGTTCTTCAAAGATATATAAACTGGTTTTAGTTCCAAAGCAGGAGATTTTCCGGTAAGTAATTTTGATTAGTTAAGCGACGTGCTAAGTTTGAAGAAATCTCCAAGGCTCTTAAAAACTATAAAAACAGTCGAATGTCGACAGTAACTGGCACTCTTATTACACATAAAAAGATTTGCAATTGACACCTCTCAGAAACTGCGACACATACAAGTTAAGGTCATGAGAGCAGAAGTGGCCTAACCCATTTTTCTTTTGTAATTAAATGTGGTAAATTTTAAAATAAAAGACTATTATTCTTTAATTTTTAGATACGGAACTGTTTGGCGTACGATCAAATTAAGGAATAAGCGACCTTTATTTAAGAATTTATCACATTTGAAACTAGTTTAAGAAGTTAAGGCTCTCATGGGTTCAATTGGTAGCATAAATACATACATACACTGCCGGCAAAAAGTATTGGCACGGCAAATTTTTCACAATATATGCAACAATTTTTTTCTAATATTTTTCCGCCAATTTTTTATAAAAATATGGTTCATTCTACATACAAAAAAACAAAATGATTCCTAATCTTTGTGCAAAACTCTGAAAATTACATTAGCAAATTCACTTTGATCTTTTTAGAATCTTTTTGAGTATGCAGTTTTGCAGCCCATTAAATTCTAGCAAAAACATGCAAGTTGGAGTTAGTCAAAAATTGCTTTAGATTTTTGAGATTTTTTTTGTTAAGGTGTTTGCATTTTTTCATATAAATATTTTCGAAAAATTATTTTTTATATGCGAAGAGACTGCGTGAAGAAAAAATTACCAAATATCAACGGTAACTCCTAGCGTACTTAAATACTTGTACTTGTATTATAATAAAATTGATTGGGCATACTTGAAACAAATTCTAAAAAATCGATTTAAAAAGTTAAAAATTTTCATGAAAATTTTGCTGAATTTTCGTGAGTTTTGTACAAAGTTTAGGAACTTATATTTTTATGTTTTTTTTATGTAGAAGAACTATATTTGTATAAAAAATTGGCGAAAAATATATTTGAGACAAAATTTTTACATATATTGGGAAAAGTTTGCTGTGACAATACTTTTTGCCGGCAGTGTATATACAAGCAGAGCATTTGTTGGCTGGTTTCTTAAAACTGGCTTTTATTTAGTTTTTTTTTAGCACCAACATAACATACATATGTATATATAACAGCTAACTCACTTTATCATAAGCATATGTTTTACATTTATTTTAATTGCTATTCCTATGTTTATGACTATTTACCATCAACACACAAGTTTTCACATTAATTGTGGTGTTTCGATGTACAAACTGTTAAATTGATTGATATCATATAATTAGTTTAATAACTCGACAAGCCACAGCTGCCAACCTCTATAATAAATTTTAATGCACATTTACAAAATGAAGCGACGTACATACGTACGTATGTACAAAATGTATGCATAACAAGTAAGAGCAGCGCTGTCTTCGGCTATGCCGAAGGCTTCATACCTTTCATGAACATCTGCAAATTTTACTTTGACAGATTACTGCTTTTGAATACAATAAAAAAAGGCATCTAAACAATCAGAGGTATGAAAGATATACTTTATATGGCACCAATCTAAGTGATTTTCACTGCTATGTGATCGGTATGTAAACCGGTAACACAATTTATTGGG
>NW_016181833.1:0-6125 GCF_001687245.7 Rhagoletis zephyria | reverse complement strand
TCTCTTTTCAAACAAAGGATGGTCAAGAGGAAGAGGATTGCCGTGCTTGGCTACGGAAAGCTAGGTTTGTTTACATTTCTTGCTCTGCCTTTGTTTGCCTGCTACTCATCTTGTTTACATTTCTTTTTCAGGGCAGTTTCTGGTGGAGAAGATTCGAGAAGATGGAAGACTAGAGCTGGCCGCTCTCTGGAACAGAACGCCGGTCAAAGATGAAGACAGGCGAGCCCTTCTAAAAGGCGTCACCATCCTCGAGGACCTCGACCACCATCACCTTCAAAACCTCCTTCAAGTGGACCTGATCGTCGAGGTGTGCCACCCGGCGGTGATCGCCTCCAGCGGAGAGCGCCTTCTCCAGCAAGCGGACCTCCTGGTGGGCTCCTCCACCTCCCTGGTGGATGATCACCTTCGAGGGCGTCTTCAGGAGACGGCCCGGGCATTTGGCCATCGGCTGATCATCGGCCGAGGAGCGCTGTGGGCGGCGAACGACCTGCAGCGAATGGCCCGGCAGGGGCTGCTAGAGGCGGTGAGGGTAAGGATGCACTTTCACCCTCGGTCGTTGCGGCTGCCTGCCGACAGTCCGCTGAAGGCGGTCGTTGATGAGCTGCTGAAGACTTCTGAAGAATCATCCTCTTCGAAATCACCACCACCACTACCAGCTGTCATCCTCTACTCTGGCCCGGTGCGGGCGGTCTGCCCGCTGGCGCCCAACAACGTCAACACCATGGCCACGGCCGCCCTGCTCGGCGTCGGCCTCGACCGCACCGAGGGCGTCCTGGTGGCCGACCCGGGCCTCGCCGACCACCACCGAATCGAGGTCGAGGTGAGGGGAGTTCAGCGACCGGGCTTTTCAATGCCCTTTTCCGCCCTGAGCACCCGAATCAGTCCCACCTCGGCGGAGAGCAGCGTCAGCTCGCGGCAGACCTTGGACGCCTTCTGGCAGAGTGTCCTTGGTGAGTTCTATTTTGGAAGTTCTATTTCATTACTCAAAACTTTTTTCCTATTTTTCTATTTGGCAGACGCCCTCGGAGAACTGGACGACCACGGTCAAATACACGTTTGTTAGTAGGATTCTTAGTAGAAGTAGAAGTAGAAGTAGTAGGTAAGTAAGAGAGGATTACAGTAATACAAAAGTGCAAAAAATGAAGGAAAACAGAACAACTACTGCAACCTTGAAAGTGGAGTTCACCACAGCTCCAGCAGACGATGTGCTGCTGCACTCCTCCTCGTAGTGCAGCGGCACCTTCTCCGCGATCAGCCGCTTGAACTCCTCAAAGGGACAGAGCAGCTCTACGGTGGAGGAGGAAGTTTTACCATCACCACCGCCGCCGATTATCTCCACCTCCACCAGAGAGTTTGCACAGGAAGTTAAGTTCAACGGCTGGTCGACTAGAGCGTAGGTGGAGGCCCAGAAGGAGGCGGCGGTTCGGTTGACCTGGCGGTAGAGCGTCCGAATCAGCGGCTTGCTACCATTACTATCATCAGACGCTTTTTTGAAGACTTCAAAGACAATGGCCGCCGAGTAGGTGGTCGGCCAGGAGCCGATCTGCTCGTAGAGGCCCAGCGCCTGCAGCAGCAGCACCTGATTGACGTCGTGCGTCGAGTAGAGGAAGAAGGTTTGGGAGGAGTTGTTTGTGGAGTTTTTGGAGGAGGAGTTTTTGGGGGAGATTAGAGCTTCAGCATTGTCGCGAATGTCGCCCAGCAGCGGGCCGACGCGGTACTTTTGCACCACCGGGGGGCGCCAGTCAAAGAGGTAGGCGTGCCGCTTGAAGTCGTCCATCAGGGCAATGTTGGAGCGGTTGCGGATCCAGGAAGGTACTGGTTTTGTTGGAATGTTTAAAATTTTTATTAATTCTGATTCTTTTCTTTATTCCTAGGACCGCCACTTCTTCCANCCCAGCAGCGGGCCGACGCGGTACTTTTGCACCACCGGGGGGCGCCAGTCAAAGAGGTAGGCGTGCCGCTTGAAGTCGTCCATCAGGGCAATGTTGGAGCGGTTGCGGATCCAGGCAGGTACTGGTTTTGTTGGAATGCATTGAAATGTTAGTAATTCTGATTCTTTATTCCTAGGACCACCACTTACCATCCAGGCCGTACTCATCCCGCTCGATGGAGGTCGTCGTGGCGAGAAACTCCAGCTGGCGGAGGGTGAAGGGCGCCGCCGCGAAGTAGTCCTCGCCGGTCAGGCGGCCCAGGTGCTCGATGTCGCCGTGCTTCGACTTCATGTAGCCGGTCACCTCCGCCGACTGGAACCACTGGAGCCAGGCGGCGTTGGAGCGGTTGCACGGATAGGAGGTGGTCAGCATGCGCTGGTCGCGGGTGATCATCGAAGAGAGGTTTACCCTTGAAGATTCCTGGCCCGTCTCGAGAAAGCTCTCCAGAAAGTACTTGGCACTCTCGATGGTCCGATTTCGGGTGGAGCTGCGAACATAGACGGGCCACCCACCGACTCGATCCAAGAACGCTCGATATCTTTCTCGATAGAGGCGGCCACTTTCGCGCATCCGCTCGATGCCCAGCGGATTCAGCTCTCCAACTCCATTTGGCGCCCAGTAGGAGGCATTCGAGAAGGGATCCAGCGGGTAGAAGTCCGTGGGAGCGCGGTCGCCGTGGCGGAGCACCGCGAAGACCGCCACCAGGTCCTGGTCCGCGTCCAAGGAGGATACTTTAACTTCTTCTTTGGAGCTACTGTGGACATCGAGGAGGAAGGGCCCAAAGAGGACGGCGAAGAGCGCCGAGGCGAGGTGGTGAAGGATCATCTTCAGTCAATCGTGGAAGAAAGCGGACACTGCTCGATTTTTTCAGCTGGAGAAAGACTCGTCGGCAACAAAAGAAGGAAAGAGACGACCAGCAAAAAACATCCGAGCAGCAACAGCAACAACAGCAACAGAGCTTCTCTGCTATCAGAGTGCACTTGCAGGCCTCTCTCTCTCAATTGCCGCCAATTGAAGATAATGACTATCGGACTGACTGGCTGCACTGCACTTTTTATATGCCCTCATCACCATCATCGTCAACTCAACTGTACAAAAGCAGCCGAATCGAGCTATATCGTCCACGCATCGTTCTCCAGCGGTGTCTGTTATCTTCGCTGTGTGTGTGTGTGTTGTCAACGGCAACGTGCTCGCCAAACAAAGTCTGAAACCGAAAGTTGCTCAATAGACTGCTGAAGCTCTGTCCACAGTCTGTCACTGACTCTCAGTGTTTGTCAACAAAGCAAAGTTCGAAATGGCTCGAAATATGGACTCCTCAGCCCCTCAACAATGGCCGCCGGCGTCTCTTTTACACGCTCAGCAAGCGTTTTCTCGCTCACACTGGTGAGCCAGTTCTTCTCGATGGCCTTCCGCGAGACCACCACCAGGACAATCATCAGCAACGCCACGACGACCGCCGATCCGGAGATCATTCCGCTGATGGTCATCTTCCTCGTCCTCCTCTTCTTCGCCACCCTCGGAGGTGTCCTCCTCGCCTACACACTGTACCAGCGATTTGAGGAAGGCTCAGCTTCGGCCGTCGCTTCGTCTGTTGAGCCATCGGCAGCAGCAGCAGGAGGAGATAATCGCAAGGACAACAGCCGAAACAACAACAACAACAACAAAAACGACAAAGTCCGCAGCGGCAGTCACAGACAACAACCAAACTCTCCAACGTTGAAGAATCAACAAAAGAGGAGGAAGAGGCCGCCTCAGAGGAAGAACAACTGGAAGGCATCGATGAAAAGCCGTGGCAAAGGAAGTAAACGAGGAGGAGGAGGAGGAGGAGGAGGAGGAGGTAGTTCGAAGAAGCTGACGCTCGGAGGAGGAGGAGGCAAAGGAGTTTCCAATGGTGGTGGTGGTGGCAGTCGCAAGGTGGTGGTGATGGACTCCAGACAGCACTCTCAACAACAACAACAACGATATCATCCACAAACACAACATCATCAACAACACCAACAGGTGAAATTGAAACAATCACCACGGCAGGCTCAGCCGCAGCAGCAGCAGCAGCAGCAGAAGGGAACGCCCGAGCAGCCGCTGAACGTCGGCACCTTCTACGGAAAGTTCCTCAAGTCCATCCGCTCGGTGCGGTCCATCTCACAGTGGGAGCGAATGATGATGTCGCCGAAGAAGGGAAAGAGGCGCTAATGATAACATTACACACCCACTTTCTCACAATTCTTTCTTTTGTACAACTGCTTCTTTAATAAACAAAGCCGTCTGTTTACCTTTACCTTTGTCTACTCACCCGCCCGAGGTGAATTTCGGGTACTTTGGAACTTAAACTCGGGTTGATTTACCGTACTTTGGTGCAGGCTGGTCAGATTCTTTTGCCATGTTCATCCGACAGCCGCTAGATGGCAACAGGGGTTCCACAAACTTTATTTTCCTGGTATTCTGAACACGAGAAAAATAAATTTCACGGGCGATTTTTTGACGCCACTTTCAAGATGGCGACGACGGTGGCGTTCCAAGCGGTCAAAATCGGAAACTATTTACTTTTAATGATTAATTCTGTCAATTTTTTAAACAGGCGTTTCTTGGGCCTGGAACGTCGCAGAGAGCTGAAAGTTGCTTTAAATGAAAGCTAAAGACTTGGAGCACAATCTGAATGTAAATAAATTGGTTTTGACAAGTTTTGATGTTGCAAAAGTAGTTTTGAAAACTTTAAAGTTAGTTTCAAAAACAAAATACTTGTTAAAGCTAATTTATTTTGCATGTAGATTGTGCGCCAAGTCTTTAGCTTTCATTTAACGCAATTTTGAAATCTCTGCGACGCTCCAGGACCAAGAAACAATCATTTAAAAAATGAACAAAATTAATCATTTAAAGCGGATAGTTTCCAATGTTGGCCGCTAGGAACGCCACCGTCGTCGCCATCTTGAAAGTGGCGTCAAAAAATCGCCCGTGAATTTTATTTTTCTCGTGTTCAGAATACCAGAAAAATAAAGTTTGTGGAACCCCTGTCGCCATCTGGCGGTCGTCAAATAAACATAGCAATTTTAATTAACTTTAAAATTAAAATTGATCATGTTCCCGTCGTCCTAGTGCAAAAACTCTTTCAGATTTGGAGTTTTCTCGTCGAGTACTTTAAGAATCTGCAATAAAAAATTTTTGGTCAAATTTTCAAAATCTTGAAGGCTATAGCCTTACAGATTTGGCCGATTTGACCAAAAATTTGACCTCCCCGTTTTATGGTCCCATTCGACGCAGAACGCTTAGTGGAGTATCCCTGCGCAAGCAGAACCTCGAGAGCTCAAGTACTTCCCGAGATATCCGCAATTGAAGTTCCCGTTTTGATATCTTGCATTGCATCTACGACGGGCACCCTTGACAGCTGTCACAAAAGACTGCCTGATGCCTGCTGCCGCCGCCGATATCGCCGGCGCCACAGTCGCCTCATTTGCCGTACAGACGCCGACGAGGACGGTCATGACGCCGCCGCTGCTGTTGATAGCGCCCGCGGGCGCTCTTTGTTGTGATGGCGAAGATCATCACAAGTTTCGCCGAAGAAGGTAAGTGTTGGATCTTTGTTTGTTCCATTCCGTTTCTAACTTTCATTCTTCCCTGCAGACGCCCTGGCCTCTCTCACTCTCTTCTCCTTCGGATGGCGCCCGCACCCGCCGTTTGTTGTTGTTTCGAAGAAAGAAGATCATCTCAAGTCTCACTGGCAATGGTAAGTTTTGGATCAATGTTTGCTTGTTTTGGTTTCTAACTTGTGTTCTTTCCTTTCAGTCACCACGGCCTCTCTCACTCCCGCGCCCTTCGGATGGCACCCACGCCCGCACACCGGGCTGAAGATCATCATCACCACCACCAGAGCATCAGTGTCTATGCTGATGCTCTTCATCTTTCCTTCTTTCCTTTNCTGGGCAGCAACCCATGGCCAGCGTGATTAGCACCTGGCCATTCTAACCTTTAGCCTTTTTCCAGCGAGCCCCAGGACCGACGACGACCCGGATGGATGGCAACCAGGATGGAGGACGACCAGGACCGACGACAACGAGGACCGAGGGCGATCAGGATGGACGACCGGAATGGACGACAACCAGAACGATCAGGATGGACGACCGGGATGGACGATGACGACGACGACGACGACGACGAAAACTGAAGACTGAAGACCGACGACGGGGCGAAGAGGCAGGCAAC
>NW_016181831.1:0-6127 GCF_001687245.7 Rhagoletis zephyria | reverse complement strand
ATGATCCTTTACCCACTTATTATCTTTCAAACAAAACTTAACAACACAAGGAAGATCATCAGTTGTATGAGAAATTGATCAGTATCTATCTTGAAGCCATAGAGTCTTCCCTAAACCTAAATCAATCGTCTAAACCTTTGTCCTGTGCATAAAATATACAATAATTGTGTACATAAATGTATATATGTTATGGGATCAAGGAAGACAGAAAACCAAATGAGAAGGTTATGTTCAGGAAGAGTTTTGAAGTGAAACCACTTACCTCTTAGAGATGTTTTATTTGCATTTTAGCTGTTATTGTATTTTTTATTTTTTTTTAGACAGAATACGCCTAAAGGAAATAAATTTATGACAGTACTTCTGAAAACTGCCGAGTTGTAATAAAAGTACACGTTTATGTGTAATTATAAGCTACCATGATATTTTACCCATTTATTATCTTTAAAACAAAACTTATCAACACATAGAAGATCACCAGTTTGAGAAATTTACCAGTATCTAGCTTGAAACCATAGAAACTAGCTAGCAACGCTGCTCGCTGATATCAATGCGAATTGCACTGATTGTCAAAAATGATGTGTTTGTACATTTGTTCATGTTTGTCACTGCGCGTATAATTTTCTAAAGTAGTTTCTGTGCTCCCGCTATCACTTTGTATGAATTCGTCTTTCGTTGATATACTCTGATGAACAAACATATGTGAGAATGATAGCAAAGCGAACTAATATAAGGTAGCGTTACAGGAGCAGTTGAAATTTTCGCCCCGGTGTTTCTTCAAGAAAGCCATAAAAGGTATCGACCGTTGGTTCAACTTGGTGATGCTTTGCTCTAGATTGCACCGATTGTGGGTCTGTTGAATGAATTTGTGTCTTAGTTGTATGAAAGATTAAAAAAATTTTATTTTCTTGCAAGTTGTACAACTCGTCGCTATATTAATGGCCATGTTGTATGAACTCATTCCAAATATTTTGCGTTTATTTTGTTCACTAAATAACCCAAAATGGATAACTCAGCCGAAATATGTACGTGCTTTCGTTGAATTTTATAAATGTAAGCCGAAACTATGAAATTGTAAAAATGAGATTTTACAATGAGACTGCTCGCAAAACTGCAATGTTTGTGGGCAAAACGTCCAACTTGATTGCGGATTGATTTGAACCAACGTTTTCGGCTTGCATTATGTCAAAAGGATGTGTTTGTTGTAATTCATTCTGTCATTTACTACCATTATGCGTAGGCTAATTCATGAAATCATTTCACGCGTTTGAGTAGAAGCTAAGTGCATGTCACCATTTCATGATTTTAATTATAGGCGAAGTGGAGTTTATGTACTGAGTTTTTACTCAGATCCATGAAATGATTTCGTGTATTTGTCTACGCATAAACGTTATAATTGTGCATATAATTTATAAGGTAATTTTATGTTTTTATACTCTTGCTACCACATGAATATATGAATTCGCCTTGGAAGACAGAAAGCGAGTAAGAAGAAATGCCGAACAAAGGCATTTGCCTTCTTTCTGCTTAAATAAATGCATTTTGCAAACCAAAGTACGCACGTTACTTAGTGCCTTGGTTATATTGCACGGGGCATTATAAACATTTGAACTTATTCGTAAAACATAGAGACCCCGCCGAGCCATTCGGCACCAAACGGGGTTTCAGATAGGGCGACTCCCTTTTATGTGACTTCTTTAGTCTAATGTTGAAGAAGAAAATAAGAGCTGCAGAATTGAATCGCTCAGGAACAATTTACTACAAGAGCGTGCAATTGCTGCGAAAACTGCGAAGTCATCTCCTGTCATCAAACAAACGGTCAGCACATTTGCGCCTTGGCACCCACGTCACTGCTGACAGTTATAATTTCGAGAAAGTAGAGAATTTCGTTTACTTGGGAACCAGCATTATTACCGATAATAATGTCAGCATGGAAATCCAACCCGGAATCTCTCTTGCCAACAAGTGGTACTGAGTAGGCAATTCAGGAGTAAAGTCTTCTCTCGACGTACGAAAACCACACTCTATATAAGTCAATCGTCATGCCCGTGCTGGTATATGGCGCAGAAGCATGGACAATACCAACATCCGATGAGGCGGTTCTTAGAGTATTGGAGAGAAAGATTTTGCAGATTTACGGGCATTTACAAGTTGGCGACGGCGAGTACCGCAGACGATGGAACGATGAGTTTATGAACTTTACAACGCCATGGACATAGTGCAGCGAATTAAAATACAGCGGCTCCACTGGCTTGGCCATGTCGTTCGAATGGACACCGACGCTCCAGCTCGAAAGTATTTAACTCGGAACCCGCTGGTGGTAGCAGAGGAAGAGGGAGGTCCCTACTGAGATGGAAAGACCGGGTGGAGAAGGACTTGGCTTCACTTGGCATTTCCAATTGGCGTCAGTTGGCACAGAAAATAAACGACTGGCGTGCTTTGTTGAACTCGCCAAATAAGAAGAAGACCATTAACCATAGATAAGCGAATAGACGCAAACCGACCTGACATAATTATTGCGGACCAAAAATCAAAAGTTTGCTGGCTTATCGATATATCAGTACGTTTGACAACAAATTTAACTACAACATATGCACTTAAAATAAGTAAATATATTGAACTTGCCAAGCAACTGTGGGAAATGAGAACTATTCGAATACTTCCAGTAGTCATATCAGCCACAGCCATAGTACCAAAAACGAACATACAAAGTTTAGCGGAACTCTCTATGTCGCAGATAATGTTCCAAATAGTGAAAGCAATGTTTCTGGATACAAGCAGAATTGTAAGAAGGTTCATTAACCAATAAAAGAGCGTACATCAAGCAGACATCTTGTTGAAGTATCCTTATCCTTACTAATATTATAAAGCCGAAAGTGAGTTTGTTTGTTTGCTACGCTTTCGCGCTTTAACTTCTCAACCGGTTACCATGAAATTTTGTACTCTACAGTCATTAAGCCCAACTTAAAATATAGTATACATTTAATTTCGATTAGGCAAGGGGGCGTGGCACCCCCATACAAACTGAATTTTTCATACTGCATTTCTAGGGATGCAAATTTTCAGAGCCAACATCGATACATCGATATTTCGATGTATCGTAAACACTAACATCGATGCCGAAAAAATCGCCCTAAAACTATCGATACATCGATATTTTCCGATGTTTCTCTTTTTTAATAAGTATGTTACAGGTACTTCATGATTTGCAGGTTTTTACAGGAAGCTGTAAACGTACGCCATCATGTTCCATAAGGTTTATTAATGGCGAAAACCGCATTACCTGTAAAACCTGCAAATCCTGAAATACCTGGAACTGACTTAATGCTTGATAAAATTTTCAGAAAAACCTAGTGTCCATCTAAACTGCTACACTGTTAACATTTCAATGGGTGGTTTTTTGAATTTAATTAGATTTCCTTCCAATGTCATAATAGATTTGCTGTTTACGCGCAGATAATACTTATACTAGGTTCACATATAAGTAGATTATCCTAATTTTCGAGCTTAACACCCTAATCTGTAATTATAACAAGAGATTAGCCATATAAAATTCGTCCCTTGTTAATCTGTAATTATAAAATAATCTCAGATTTAACCGATAACTTTTCGGTGTCCATCCTAGTTTTATCGATTGTTTTTGCGAAAGAGAGGAGAAATGCCAAATGTAAAAGTAAACAAAAATGTACGCTAGCAAGTAAAAGAGGTTTGTAAAGGTATTTTTAATAAAATGTTAAGTTAAAATATATTTATATTGCTTATTATAGCAGAAAAACGTGATCACGGGGCACAGAGAGAAACATAACTTTTCCTTGAGATGTGAGAATAACAAGCACAACAAATTTGACGGCTAATAATCTGAGATTTGCCTGTGTAAACGGGGTGATTAAAAAACGAGCTTTGATTAAGATAATATTGATATGTGAACATAGTTTTACACTCACCTTAAATCCTGTTGAAATACTGTAACTACGTCATGAAAATCGCCTATGTTAACCGTTCCCAATTGCTTTTATTGCCATCACCCGTAATACACTTACCCAAAGGGCTCTGTCCCACGGTCAGTAATTATCACGATATTTGGATCGCGATCCATATTGATGGATTGATGGATCGCGCACGAATGCTACATGTTCAATATTTATCGCGTCATTATTTGCATAATTTTTTTGCTGAACGCTTATTATGACGCAAGAAAATATTTTTATTTTGGACGTATAATTTACAGATAATGCATTCCACAATTATTTTAAGATTTGTTCAATTTGTTTTGAAAGATTTTAAGCCCCGAGAGTGAAGGCAGAGTCGATGTTTACATTATGAGAGAAAAAGATGTACTGAAGAAATGTATGGATCGCGTTTTGAAAGTGCTACACGTTCAATATTTATTGACGGAATTGCGATCCGCAATCCAGATTTCAAAATTTTTAGAAATTTTGCGATATGGATCAGATCCATCAATACTGCATACTACACCGTCAATAAATATCGCGATACTTGGATCACGTCAATAAATATTGACCGTGTGACAGAGCCCAAAGAATATAACATAAAGATGTGAACGCAATGGCAATTTTGAACCGAAACTAAAGTCGATGTTTAAAACATCGTTAAAATTGACATCGATATATCGCCAATTTTACGATGTTGAGTAATTTTCAAATATCGATGGTAAACATCGGTTTTTTGGCCGATGTTATCGATGTTTCAGAAACATCGATGCATCGTTTGCATCCCTATGCATTTCTCAGAAAATAATTTTGGTAAATTACTGGAACTTGGTATGGACATATATAAAATCATTATCTACTCATGGATGAGGGCTGCCATCTTTAGAAAAAAATTAAATTCAACTTAAATTAAGAGAGTTATTTATTTGAAAATTATATTAAAAAATGCATGACAAGAGGCTTAAAAAAGCTCTAGTTTGTATATATTTTGAAAAGGGTTGCCACCTGTTTGAAAAGCCAAATTTAAATGAATTATACGCAAGCTATCTGAAGAATTAAAATATGGTTGTCTAACGAAATATTGTTAAGAAACCTTTAGGGTGAAAGTTTTGAATAATATTGAAGTCCTTCTCATGGATTGCCAAATGTTTAAAATTAAACTTAATTAGTTTAAATGAAATATTATAATACTAGCAGACCCGCAAACTTCATCTCGTCCAAAATTATTTTTAAAGTGAAACTTCTTAGGCGGCGGTATCGCAAATATGGAGAGTGAAATTTTTAAAACTGAAAACGTTACACGAGTGAGAAGGAAGATATAGGTAGTATAGGGAAGAGGAAAAAAGAAATAAAGCGAGGCATGACGGATACGAGTACCTACATATGTATATACGTATGTTTGATTGCACGTATGTATATGTATACATATATATGTATGTATGAACGAACTCATTGCGCATTTCAGCTCTGCCGCTACCAAGCAATATACATATGTATAAATGATGCAAGCGTGCTTCGCGTAACTACCCTGCAAAAAATAGGACTAATCCGGGATGACTCCGGGAGCAATCGCAAAGGAGCATGCGACTAATACCACTTTTGATCTCTTTATATGGAATGAACTGATCGCTTTTGTTCGGGCATGTCCTATGAAGAGACTAATTGTTCACATTTATACCCGAAAGGGTACAAAAAGCGACTAGTCACTTTTAAAGNCATGTCCTATGAAGAGACTAATTGTTCACATTTATACCCGAAAGGGTATATAAAGCGACTAGTCACTTTTAAAACATATAAATAAAAATTTTCGCCAGCTGAGATTCGAACCGGGGTGCTCAATTTTGTTAGGCGAATACTCTCTCTGCGTGCCCACGCCGCACATGAAATTTCATTAACTAAGTGCGTACATATCATTAAATCGTTAATAGTACCCGTTAGAGATGTGTTGGGGACTAATTGATCTCCAATTATACCCACAAGGGCTGAGTCGAGACTAATTGACCTCCATTAGTACCCGTATGAGACTAGTTGGGACTAATTAATGCCCAATTGTACCCGATTGAGAGTNATATATACATATGTTTGTATGGATATATTTATGATGAAGCAAACGGGCTTCGTAGATGTACTGACTTATGGACAGCAATGTTTTCATGTATATACATATGTTTGAATGGTTG
>NW_016181830.1:0-6127 GCF_001687245.7 Rhagoletis zephyria | reverse complement strand
TTTAATGTTCGGCTTCGCCCGAACTTAGACTTTCTTACTTGTTTTATATGTGATTTTAGTTGAGTATGCAAATGAATTCAATTGCTACCGAGTATAAAAGCTTTATTTACACTCAGTATTCTATATAAGAACCAAAAAATATTAATAAAAACTGTCAGCGATCACAATTAAAAGTGCAAACTACCATTTTAATTTAAGAATTAGAAGTTTTATTGAAGATTGATACTTTAATACTTAAATTTTTTTTTCATGATACTTTTGATCCATTTTAGGAAATTTTGGTAATACATTTCTTCTGAACGCCGCGGCAACACTAGATATCATTGCCAGAGAACCCCACACACATCACACTCCATTCGCTGGGCTAATATTTCTTCTTGTGTGTGACATATATTTATGTATTTTAATTTTTATTTCTATTATTTTATTATTTTTATTAACTTTGCGTAAAAGCCAAAGAAAATGAGAAAATGTCCACAAACACCAAGCGGGACATATTCATCCCAACATCATGCCAACTAAAAATATTAACGGGACACACATGACCCATAAAAAAAGTAGTGTAATTTTCAGAAAAGAACTCAACGGCTTCATTGTAAGAGTTCTCCACAAAAACCATTTCGAACCTTGATTCTATTTTAGTTATTAGCAAACTTCTACCGGGACGTATGTGTCCCGTTCGTATCGAAAGAGTTAATTCCAAAAACTCCATCTCTTCTTCGCTTTTCTTAAAAAGGAGTATTTCGAATATTGTAAATTCATCCTCAATTATGTTATATAGAAAAGGGTTTATGAAGTATGCAAACGTACATTCAGATAATTTAAAATCGGCAAATCTTTTTTTCAAAATCTGCTTTTAAATCATGCGAAATATTTTTTTGTAGCCATGAAAAATGATGAAATATTAAATAAAACGACGTAGTTTAACTTGCAAACTTAAAATAATTTGCGACAAATCAAACAGTTTTATTCTCCTCTTGTAGAGACAAATTAATGTTTTGCAAATGTTCCATCATATCGGTAAAGAACATTAAGTCAGAAAGCCAATTTTCATTCTCCAATTGCGGGTAATGTTCCGATCTCAATTTGAGTATGTGTATATAAAAAGAATAAAACAAAAAAACAACACAGTGGAAAAGAATGCCCAGCAAAGAAATATGTATTTTAAAAAGTAAAAAGAGAAAAAATGTTCTAAGCAAGGAGCCGCATTTGGCTCAAAGAACCACGTTTGCCCACCCTTGANCAATTTTCATTCTCCAATTGCGGGTAATGTTCCGATCTCAATTTGAGTATGTGTATATAAAAAGAATAAAACAAAAAAACAACACAGTGGAAAAGAATGCCCAGCAAAGAAATATGTATTTTAAAAAGTAAAAAGAGAAAAAATGTTCTAAGCAAGGAGCCGCATTTGGCTCAAAGAACCACGTTTGCCCACCCTTGATATATAGGTTTTTAATTAGATAATTGTTTAATAAATTTTACTATAGTAGGAGCTTGCGAAATTCGGAAAATCTCTTCCCGTATATACAATGTAAATAATAATGCTGAATATGTATACGCGACATGATATAAACTGGCACTTGTATGATGTGTTACATGTCGCTATGTTTTGTAGTTCAGGACTTTAGTATCTATATATAATTGCTCAGTCATACGACTTAGTTAGGACGATCTGTAGTAGCCACAGAATTGAGCTATATCTATATATATAAAATAATAGCCGTTTTCGTTGTTCGGAGTTAACTCAAAAACTACTGCATAGATTTCAGTCAGATTTTCAGAGGTTATACCTTGCATATATGGTCCTATTATAGGCTACCAGAAAACTCGGTAGGTGGCGCTGGGGTCGAGTTATTTATAAATGTCGTATTTATGAACCGATTTCTTTCAAATTCAAAAGGTGTAGTTTCAGTATAATGGAAAATACGTTTACCAAAAACGGAGCCGCTAGGTGGCGCGGGAGGCGAGTTATTTATAAAAGTTGTGTTTATGAACCGATTTGGTAAGCATGATGAAAAAAGCACTTGCGGAAAACGGACCCGCTAGGTGGTGCTGGAGTCGAGTTATTTATAAATGTCGTATTTATGAACCGATTTCTTTCAAATTCAAAAGGTGTAGTTTCAGTATAATGGAAAATACGTTTACCAAAAACGGAGCCGCTAGGTGGCGCGGGAGGCGAGTTATTTATAAAAGTTGTGTTTATGAACCGATTTGGTAAGCATGATGAAAAAAGCACTTGCGGAAAACGGACCCGCTAGGTGGTGCTGGAGTCGAGTTATTTATAAAAGCCGTATTTATGAACCTATTTTGTTAATACACCTTCGAGACGTTTATTACTTTCATGATTTTTTTTTCATTCGAAACATATTCAGCCCTATCATGAGTCTCATCTTCCCTGAACCGGTTCAGTTTTCGCTTTTGGTTTCCATGTACTTACTATGGGGTTAACCAAATTTTCGCCTAAATTTTTTTTCCTGCGAAACTCAGGATAAGGAAGATTACATACATAAAATGATAGCCATTTCTCAAAAACCACTCAATAGAGCCCAGTCAAATTGTCGGAGGTTATACCTTGCATATATTGTCCTATTATAGGCTACTAGAAAACACGCTGGTGGCGCTTGAGTAGAGTTACTTATAAAAGTCGTATTTATTAACAGATTTCGTTCAAATTCGCAGCGTGACTACCTGTATGATGAAAAATTCCTTTGCTAAAAATGGACCGCTGGAATTTGAGTATTTAGAAAATCCGTATTTTTTATAAAATCTGATTGGAATTCATAACTCGTATTCATTTCATGACAAGCAAAGGTTTTGCAGAAAAGGGGCCCGATGGATGACGCTGCACCCGAAATATATAGAAACTCCCGCGGGGTTTGTTCTGCTTTGGCCCTATGATGCGTTTAAGTATGCATATAAAGACCGTAAGACTGTGTACGCGTGATCTTGCATCTAAATCCGATTGACGAAGTTGCTCGAGGCGGCCGTTATTTTAACAGTGGCGAATTGACAAGGAAAGATTCGACCGCATCTCTCCAAGAAGGAACACGATAGTTATATCAATGGCTTTACTTGAACGACATTCTTGAGATCACACTACTCATTTAGCCAATGTACGCGAAAACTTTTCATCCTGTGGGGAAGCGAGGCCCTCCTATAACACAGGCCAACAAAAATGAAAAAAAATGTTGGTGCGACAAATGTTAAAGCTATTTTTAATAAGCTTTTTTGTGCTGCTTACGAATCCGTAAGTACAAAGGATCCAACAAGTACAGGTTTTGAGAAAATCGAGGTCAAAGTGTCAAAAAATCGGGCTTTTGCAATATTTGAGAAGCTCTAGCAAAGAGTAAAAAGGCGATAGAACCTTAGGCTTAGATTAAACCAAGAACCCTCGACTATTATCCTTGAAAATACCATTCCTGCACATTGAATTTATGGTCAGTTATAGTCATTTATTGAGCAGTAAAATTTGACTTTTAGCGAAGTTTGAGTCCCTGCCGCAATTAAACAAAAGGTGATAGAACCTTCCACTTAAGCTTAAATTAAGGCTTGAACTTTCGACTACAATCCCTAAAAATACCATCTCTACGTCTTGACCCTAAGATCACTTATAGTGGTTTATTGAACAGCAAAAACTGATTTTGGCAGCATTTTTTTTTAATAGCACAATTTGCTAGCATTTTTTTTATTGTTCAACAAATGACTATAAATGGCCATCAAGTAAAGGTGCAGGGATGGTATTTTCAGGGGCAGTAGCCTAGGGTTCTAGCTTTAAGTTAAGCCTAAGTGGAAGGTTCTACCTTTTTTTTCTTTGCTCGAGCTTCTCAAATATTGAAAAAAAAACTATTTTTTGACACTTTGACCACGATTTTCTCAAAATCTGTACGTGATGGAATCTTTATAATTACGGATTCGTAATCAGCTCAAAAAAGTCTATCAAAAACAGATTTAACATTTGCCGCACCAAAATCAGTGTTGCCCTGTGTAATTGAAAACGCTCATCTGTGCTCTTGAGTTTCCGTATAAGGACTGGACCAATGCTGAAGTTGCAGGATCATAGAAGAATATTACGCACGCTTCGCAGAGATCTCATAGATGGAAATAAGACCATAGGTAAAACGCATTACATCGAAAGGGATTAGTATGCAATATGGAATCACAACGTTACTATTCTTGGTATATGCGTGAGGAGGATTCCGTTTTTTAGTCGTTTCAATTTAAACTAAAAATGTTTACTTTACAGACTGCTTTTGCTTCTAAACGCTATTTTTGAATTGGCTAACGCAAAAGATCTTATTAGGCGCCGCGAAGCAAGCGGGCATTTGCTAGTATCAAAGTGCAAGCTGCAGTTGCAGTTGACCGTGTTTGTCAAAAAAGTAAAAATGCGACAGAAAAGTCGATAGTGAGTAATATACTCTATTGAAAAATATTAACCATATTTCCGTGGAATTGAGATTCGCAAAAGTTATTAGGTATTATTCATAGTTTTGAAATATATTTCACGAAAGCAAAAAATAAAAATAGCTGAGATCCCTTTCTTTTTTAAACACCTAGGATATCACTGACCATTAAAAACGACCCTGAATGACCGCAAACCTCAAAACTTTACACATTTTTGTATGTGATTTTTAAAATTAACGATCCAAAATTAGCCGGTATACATATTTAAAATTTTTTAGAACCAGTGCACAGTGGTTGCTGCCATTGGCCAACATTAAAATAATGTATTTAAAAATTTTTACACCAAAATAAGCTTTGCAATCAGTTTTTGGTCCAAACTTCATGTTGTCATATATTTTTTGTTTTCATTCTAACGGTTGTTTCTGAAAAAAGCAACAAAAGTGCCATCAATTGTTCATTTTATTTGTACAGCGTCAGCACGCTGAAAATTGAATTGGATTTAACGTAATTAAAATATTGTGAAAAGCCGAGTGAGTTAAAATTATATGCAATGGATATTGTACATAAAGGTGTTGCCTTTATTCCTACAATTAATCTTTTAGATAATTCGTGTTGCGTTCTATGCAAATCGTTGTTTAAGAAAAGTAGGATTTTGTGTGTTTCTTGGTTCATCTTTCAAGTATTTAGGCAATGTTTTAAGTGTGTTTCCCCTATCGGCCCTCAATATTTTTATTTACATATTGTTTGTTAATATTTTAAGATTATAAAAGTGTTCAGTGTAGATGCATTGACCTACAGAGGCTGGCGTAGTATTCCATAACCTAATCCAAGCTCTTTATTTTCTACAGTTTTTTTTTCATGTTTATTTTTTGATTTATCAAATTTTTTAAATCAAAATGTTTCTAGGCACAAGTTAACACTGAGAATTTTCTCGATTACATGTTTTTGAGATTTGGCGTAAAAATTTCGGTACGCATTCCCAAAAAGTTCAAAATTTGCTGGGTGCAATAGCGAAAGAAATGTCGGTCGCTGTGGTGTAGTGGTAAGCAGTGCGCGCTTCCACTCCGCAGACCTGGTGAAATCAACATCGTAAAAATATACACCCCTATTCTGCAACTCTTTCGTATTCGGATTTTGCTACAAATCGTAGAAATAGAATGCTGCAATCCGAATCGTATTTTCGAACTTTCGAAATTCGTAACAATGGCATGCCTAAAAACGAACGAGTAAGCATTTTTGCGTAATTTTGTACGAAAACAATTCTGCGTCGGAGGCGAAATAAAAGATGTAAATCGATGTGTGTTTGCAAAAAATATTGGTGGTGTTCATTTAAACAGATACATATAAACGAGCAAAAAAGAGTATTTGTTACAACGATTTTCGGTTGTTGTGTCCAATCCAAAAACTTTAACATACACGTGTAATCAAAGGATTCACATTTTATTTAAGATAAATGTTTCAAATTTCTTACCACTAGCTTATTAATAAACTCGGTTTGCACTATGCACTTTTTTGCAAATTTCGACGTGGGTTCTGCACAAAACTACTGTTGACGGCGTAGCCGGAGTGATATGCACAAGAAATGCTGTATACCTTTGACATGCGGAAGCCCCTCTTCCTCCCGNGGTACGCATTCCCAAAAAGTTCAAAATTTGCTGGGTGCAATAGCGAAAGAAATGTCGGTCGCTGTGGTGTAGTGGTAAGCAGTGCGCGCTTCCACTCCGCA
>NW_016181828.1:0-6127 GCF_001687245.7 Rhagoletis zephyria | reverse complement strand
ACCAACACTTATCGCAGACGAAGAGCTTCAGTTCCCCTTATGGTCCCATCACTTGCCTGCTCCAAGCAATTCAGTTAACACACCTCTCACTTTGGAGTGTCGCTTCGATTAAGAGTAGTCCAAAGGTCATTTGAAACTACCTGTGGTAATAAGGGTGATATTTGTCGTACGCTTGCTAACCTGGGCTAATACCACGGAACTGCAAATTTTCTAAACTTCCTTTTTTCAGCTGGAGATAAAATTCAAAATCGAGTACTAAATTGAGAATTCAAAAATTATTTTACAAAATTTTCCTACGGGGTATGTATGCGATTATTTTATAAAATGTATTAACACAAAGCACGAATATTAGTTGTTGCAACATTTAGTATTAACTCAAGCGATTAGAAGTGAGTAGGTGTATTCACGGATAGATACAGCCTTGTTATAACAGGTTGGTTGCAGCTTTGTGTGGCCAATCATGTGGGTGTGATGGTGTTTGGGTGGGTGCGCGTGCACAAAGCATTAGCGCCAAGTCCACACAAATCCACTTTATTTAATGAGCATCAAATGTCTTGCATTCCCGTCGCGCATATATTATTCAAAACCGACAAAAAGCGAAATGCGAATAGTACAACAATTTCGCACATAACTTACATACATACATACATATATTAGGTGTACATAATCATTTCTACATATTCTCGCACAAGTTTGCATTTGGTTATTTCTCTCGTCCACATGCGAAGAAAGGTATTCGGCAGATAAAATAAAACATTTCAATTAAGACATATACACATAAATATCTACATAGGTACATTGAAACTACTCTTATGCGTTCTTTGATACTCGCCCTACCACAATTGAGGACACTATAAGGATAATCACTTTGTCTGCCACACCGTTGGGAATTCGTTTGACAGCAGCTACAATGAAAAGAACAACAATATGCTGGAATGGCCAACATGTGAAATCAATCGAGCAGACAAATAAGAAAAATTAAACGTCAAGTTTGTGGGTGGTTGCTTGGTGGGTGTAGCGACTAGTGATGTAGTTACGCCTCACGCCCTGTTATGTACGCCTGAAGTACGCATACATATGTATTTATATATGTACTAAGTAGAGCGCGCTATTAGTCGCACAAAAAATATGTAATTTAGTAAAAATATTTTGCTAAGCTATAGATTGTGTTGTAAGTGTTGCAAATGGGAAACTGATCATCTCGCCAAATGCCACAAAATAAAGAAATACATTAAAATATTACACTTGTATAAACATACATGCATACTTTTTAATTTGGCAAGCGACGGAGTTTAGGTACATACATATGTAGCTCAGCAGTTGTGCAGTCTTACATATGAAAGTGTGTTAGTGTGGAATTTTCGATGTCAGCCTGCTGCCCGGTTACCTGCTGGTCACACTTTAGGGAATTCAACGTCATTGGTGAGAGCAGCGGCACTCACTTTCACTTTGTTTGCTTGTAGTTTGAAGAAAATTTCCCTTTTGACCAAACAACGAAATTGAAAAAAAAAACGAAAAAAAAACAATTGCAATATCCTAAAACACTTTCGCAAGCGTACAAGCGTGTTTCCCATCGCTGGCAGAGGCACTGTAGTACTGCCACCCCAACATAGCCACGCCTGTTTCCATTAAGCTCTTTGCAATATATTTCACATGCATGCACATACTTATGTACATAGAGATATGTGTGTACAGTCCACGACAAAACGCTAGCACCTCAACATTTTTGCCACTTCTTCTTTAATATTCATTAATTTTTTATAAAAGATTAACTTATAACACCGTGCGAAAGTATATTTTAAGTTGCAAAATTTTTGTAATTGTTAAAGAATAATATATGCACGAACATATCGTCGAATTTCGTCATTCTAACTTTATTAGTTAAAAAAAAAAAATAATAATTAAAATGGCTTTTTCAATATCTATTCGTCCTTGTGATCAAACAAATTTTATTATATACGTATATGTGACCTGGTCTACGAAAAGGGAGCTTACGTGCGAAAACTAGTTTTCTGTGAAAAAGCTGTTAAAAGTAAGCAACTCGTTTCGTCAGTTTCTCATTATCTCGTTAATTGTTCTCCGCGCCGGACGTCCAGTAAGTGTTGTTGTTGGTCGGAATATTATTATAGTTCATCGTGTAAGTTGCTACTGTGGAACATTTAAAAATTTAAAATTAAAAAAAAATGTTTAGTACACTTCTAAGCAAGTTAGGATTTTCTGCATTTCATCACGTGAAAAAGCATCTCATCTTCCATCCGAATCAACCAAAAAGTGAAAATTGATTTTTTGACACCTAAGCCGCCTTTCCGTAGACCAGGTCACATATGTTTTTTAATTCTGCAGGATTTTTTCTTTACTTTGGTATTCTTTTTCCACATTGCACTAAATCCTCTAAATAAATAAAAATTTAATGTCACAGAGGAAAACTGTAACGTATTTGTCCCATAGTTAATTTTTTGATTTTTGTGGCACAATGTTACCTAATGAAAACAGTGTTCAGTTAAAATTTTGGTAAAATATTAGGTTAGGCTAGGTTAGATTATCTTGGCTGTCCCCATCAAGCACAGGAGAAGGACACGCTTGGGCCAATGTGGGCCAATTGTGATGACATACCAGAGACTCATAACGTCCCTTCTCATACTTTAGAAGCATAACCAATTTGTCGCCCTAATGAAGCGTACAAACGCGGAGATACTAGATGAATCATCCAGAACAGCCAAACATTCAAACTAGCACGGGCAATTCTCGGTGAGAACTCCAATTACATGCCGGAGCAGTGGACGCTCCAAGCGGAGTAGAGAGCTAGACCTGCGCTTAACCAATCTAGGCCAAATAAGCCTTGCCGTTCCGCAGACCATCTTGTATTTGCCCTTTCGATAAAATCATTATCTGGAAAAATATTAGGTAAATTAAAAAAAATGCCATCAAAATTGCTGTAGAATTCTATTTTTTTAACGGTCCCGAAAATTCCTTCGTGTTCGTTATAGCCGCTATGTTCATATACGTATTCGTACTGGTATTAGTCTTCGCATTCCTCTTTGTATTCGTGCTTGCCTCCAGTTTCGGATTCGGTTTCGTCCTCGTATTAGATTTAATCTTTATATATGTAAATGCAGGGTTGCCACATTGGCCGAAACGAACCATTTTTGTTAAGTTTTTTCCATTTTGGTACACTGATACAAAATTTGCAGATTTGGTACATTTTTGAAATCTTAGTAGCCTGTTGCGCGTTACTTGACACTTCAGCTCCACTCGAACAGTACATCATGTGAAACTAAATCCAAGACCATAGCAAGAAGTTATTTCTAAAGTATTCACAATAACTGCATGAGTTGTAAGCATGTGGCATGCATGACTACAATAGCGGAACTGGGAAGGAGTAGGCATGAGCCAATGGAAAGCTTAAGAGCAACGGATTTAACGCTTTTGGCTATGTATATGAGCTACTCATCTTCGTGGTGGGCTGCAATGAAGACTAGCTTCCCTCAAATTTGCTGGCAGCCTTAAAACTGGCTGAGAAATGGTGCCCTGAAAAGAGTCTGTCAATAAAACCACTAAATGTCTGGACGCCCCCTTCACCAAAAGAAGGAAATGGAAACTGATTAACCCTCACCGGGAACTTCGTAGATTGAGTTAGTGCGAGAGGATACTTCACAGCGGAATAACTCTGAATAAAAGGCTCAATTGGAAGTCACATCTCATAGCTGTTACTAACAAGGCTGTCCGCCATGCAGAAACCACAAAAAACTCCGAAAGCATTGCCGGCGGATGCGTCAGATTAGGCTGAACATAGTTTGAAGTGCCATCAACTTATGACTTAAGAAAGTTTTGTTAAATGACAAGTGGGTAGTACATACACGGTCAAAAATTTGGGTTTAATTTTTAAACCGCGCTGGGACTACTGCCTTTTTTAAACTTTTATAGTCTACTTTTTAAACCAGTCAATAGTTTTACGCAATTTTTAATATATTCTGGTTTAAATTTTAGCCCAAAAAGTTCGTGGTTTAAAAATCAAACCAAAATGTTTTAATTCTAGTTTCTAGGTTTCAAATATAGAAACTTTGGTTTAAAATCTAAACCGAAATAGAATATGTTTGCACAGCGAATTGTGGTGTTGATTCAAACTCAACATATGAAAGCACATTTACATGCGTGGCTGTAACTGAGTGTGCAAAGATGCTTGATACAATTGGTTGCTACCAAGGCTGTCCGGGTTCAATCCCAACCAGACGGAGCATGAAATTTAAGATTGTTTTTTTTTATTCTTAATTATGAAAATGTTTGGGTTTAACATTTAAACCGAATTGTTTAAATTCTAAACCCAACATATGTGCTCTCTTTTTTTAAACTTGGAAGGTTTGTATTTGAAACTGAATTTAGTTTGGTCATATATGTAGTCCAAAAAGTTTAAAATTAAAACCGAAATTTTTAACCGTGTATGCAACAACCTCCTAAATTTCATAAAGGAAATTTTCGCACATGCAGCAGGTTGTAGCATGCATTTAGTAGATTCCAAAACATTACCAAGATTTAATAGGCTACAAAACTGCACACCAAATTTTTTTTATGTATTCTAACGAAAAGCTTAGAATGCGGACGACTTTTTTTTAGTTTTCCTAACTTTTGTACTAAAAGTTATAAAAATTAAACAAACAACATAAAAGTAGTTAAAACTGGCCAAAATGCTGAGGTGCTATCATTTTGTCGCGGTCTGTATATATGTATTTATGCAACACTTCATCATTTTGTTGTTGTTTGTGGACAAGTACGTATAACACGTATGTATGTGTTTACGCGTGCAGTCGCCTGAGTGTGACAATGGCTGGCACCTCTGGCTGACAGTATGCTTTTGTAAGTTGACATATTCATTTGCCACTTTTACCGCAAATTGCAAAATGGATTAAAAGTTAAGTAGCTTTGGACCGTGGGATATTTGAATAATAAATAATAATAGTGTGTGCAAAGTATTTATCATACATACATACTTAATATGCAGTACTTACATAGCTAATATAATTCATGTGATAAACTATGCTAGGTACGAAGTTATTCCGGTCACAATGGGTCTAACTCCTTTCAAAATAGGTCTCCAAATTAACATATGTATGTATGTATACAGGCAAGATTTAGCCATATATAATATACGACTGCATGTACCTAATCATAAATTCAAATTACTTAAATTACTTGAACTAAAATTTGAGTAGAGTATCTGCAAGTTATTCTCCCATTTCTTATTGAAGTGAAGCTTCTTAGGTGGCTTCGTTTGCCTCAAAGACAAATGCTAATGCAAGGACTAAAGCAGCGATCACTCGATTTGTACATTTGTACAGATTTGTACAATTTGGCAATCGCAGAGTGGTGTTGTCTAGAAATTTTTATCCAGAATGTGTTCAGGTCAATAAAAAATTTCCAAACAACCCCAATCTGTACCTGTTAAAATGTACAAATCTGTGCAAATGTACAAATCGTGCCAAGAACTATCGGCAAGCGACCTGATGACCCTATTGTGGCTCTGTATTTTGCTGACAACTACGGTTGTGTAGGCAGAGAAGGTGGCCAAAGATAATCACTAGATTATTCTGGTTATTTACAATCAGAATTAGTGTGCCATAGAGGAAATCCTAATTGAAGATTGATCTCATTCTGCCAAGTGGTAAAGAGGGTCGGCGTTGATTCCTTGATTTGAAACGTTGCTGCCGACTGCTGACCACTCAGATAATTCTCTTACCACCGTTTGAGCCTGGGGTTCCTGCTCTATACGGGGTTTGATCGCCGATAGAATAGCCCTTGGCCGGGAAAAACCCGAGTCATTCCGACGCCTAAATCCGGCAGTAATGGTAATGAAAACCGGCTGCCGTGGGACAAGTCCTTCTTCACTTGGTCTTTCCATTTCCTTCTTAATAGTCGAAGAATCATCTCACCGAAGCGTCGCCATCCAAAGGTACAATATGCCGCAATCTAACGGAATGGGAATGGTGTTCGTGGCGAGGCCTCTGCTTCTCCGCTGCGTTTTCCTCGCTTGATCTTCAGACTGACATTATTGATGGTGCTGACCCTGCATCTCGAGTTTACAAATTTCTTCGCTACTTGAATGTTATAACTACCAACGGGACTGCGTTAAAGT
>NW_016181827.1:0-6127 GCF_001687245.7 Rhagoletis zephyria | reverse complement strand
GCAAAGTGAATGCTTTCAAACATGTTTCCATACATTTTCTATGTGTGTTTATACATACATACATACATACATATTTCATGTCTCCATGTCTTTTGGTTTCGTTAGCGCAAATATGTATTTGTTTTTTTTTTGTTTTTTTGTTTAACTAATCAGTTATCTGCCATTACATATCAGTTTGTATTTGGAGCACTTTTTTTATGGGTTAAGTGTAGGTTGGAATTACGCGAATGCCAATTTTTTTTGCGGTCGAAAAACGCTCCCAAATTGGGAGCAAACTTTTTGGTTTTGTAAGCGTATTGCTGAAAATTAGTCAAATAGGCGTCAAATCCGTCTGTGAAATGCATGGCACAAGAGTACTTAGTATGTATATAGAAATGGATTCAATGTACATACATATATCGATAACAAGTAACGACTAATCCCTACACTCAGAAAAAACATTCCTTGATGCTAGCAAAGCTCTGGAGTGCTAGTCGGGAGATGCAAGGTTCGAGTCCCAGAGCAGGATTTTTTTAAAATATTTTTTTATTTTTTTAATTGTAATTTTTTCAATTGTATTTAAAAAAACAAATTTATCTAATTTAGTTTTTATGTTATTTGAGTATTTTGGGGTTTTCCATATATGAAATTAATTTTACAATTTGTAATTTATATTTAAATTGAAATAATTGACTTACCTTACTCTAACCACCTCCAACCGGATTTGACCCTGCGATCTCAGAACCAGCAGCAATAGTCTTCACGCGACACCACAGCCGACATTTGCCAGGCAAGCAATTAACTTTGTCTTAAAAGAACATTTACAAAATTCAAAATTATTTCATAAATTATTACTTATATTGAGGAAACTATTACTTATATTGAGTAAATTTACATCTTCAAATTAATTACGCCCTATTTTTAAATTAAGGAAAAATTTCTGAAATTGAGTAAAATTTTCGTAATATTAAGGAAAAAAAAACAGTAAGTATAAGGATACTGTTTTCTTGATTTATGGGAATGCTTTTTTCTGAGTGTACAGTTTGCGTAAACTTCAATGACTGCGAAAAACTTTCATTTTTATTTGTCTAAGAAATTGTTGATTTCATTTAAATCTTTGCATAATCATCGTTGAACAGTAATAATTTCAATACATCCCACAATTCGACCACACCTGCGAAAAAAATGTTATATCCAGAAATTTTGTTGACCTAAATGCTGGCGGAAAATCAAAACATGCCTTTAGTCTACAGTGGTGGTCACTAAACTATTTAAAGTTTTAAAGGTTTTTTCTCTCCAAAAGATTTCATTACTATTATGTAATTTTCTGGAAGTGGGACTCACTAAGGAGCTAAATAGTAGGAAAATCATCTTCTTAGAACACCTCATCTTTTACTAGATATATTTCCGGAAATGTGTCTCCAGTATATTTAATATCCTGAATTAGCTGTCGTCGTTCTTTTTTTGAAATTCTTAATTTTTCATCATTTATTGTTATCGAATTTTTTTATCGAAAATTGTATCCTTGCCGAAAACATTTAATTTTTAAAGAAAACTATTTTTATCGAAAGCAATTTATTCTTATCGAAAGCATTTATTTTTATCGAAAACATTTTTTGTATCGAAAAAATTTCATTTTTATCAAAATCTTATTTTATCTATCCCTAACATGTTTTTTTTTTTATTGAGAACATTTTATTTCGATCGATAACATTTTAGTTTGATCGATAACATTTTATTTATTTTTATCGAAAACACTATTTTTATCGATACAATTTTAAATTAGCAATTGTGTTGAGCTCGTTTCTAATGAAAAATATTGCTGAAAAACTACAAAAGGTAATTCAAGGCCCAGTGAGCTCGATAAAGAAGTCCTATGAGGAGACGTGGTGATCTCAGCCATAACAGCTAGAACTTCTACGATGTGTAGATTATTGTTGTTTCTCCACGATACAAAAAAGGCAAATTTTTATCTGATTGCTTATTTTTTGTCATTGTATTGAAAAAAAATTTTGTTATCGAAAAAACTTTATTTTAATCGAAAACGTTTGGCCCTTTTCGAAAACTTTTATTGTGATCTATAAAATCTAATTTTGAACGATAAAATTTTATTTTGTTGGGAAAAAATGTTTTGCCTTTGTCGAAAACATTTTATTTTGATCGCTAAAATTTAATTATTAACGATAAAACTTTATTTTGAAACGATTAAATTGTATTTTGATGGGAAAAAATTGTTTTAATCGATAACATTTTAATTGATCGTAAATATTTTTTTACCGACAACATGTTTTTTGTTTTTATCGATAACATATCCTTTTGTTTTTATCGATAAAATCTCCTTTTGTTTTTATCGATAAAATGTCCTTTTGTTATTATCGATATCATTTTAATTTTGTCGATAACTTTTAATCTTGATCGATAAAATTTTTTTCTATGTAGGTACGTATGATACTTAATTTTGATGAATAACATTTTATTTTTATCGAAAATATGTGTTTTTATCGATAGTATAAATGTGAATCGATAGTTTTATATTTATACCGATAACATTTGATTTCACCGATTACTTTTGTTTTTTTATCGGGGCTTTTTTATTTTTGTCAATAACATTTATGTATTTTTATCCATAACATAAAATTTTTATTAAAAAATGTTATTATTACCTAAATCGCTATAAAATACTGTACATTTATCGAAATATAGTGGTCCGCAAACGTTTTGCCTTAGAATCTTAAATTCAAATCTCATTTTAATCTTAATTTTTAATACCCGACCACACTTGTCCTCGAGGTATTGAAAACTTGGAAATTTGGAAAATAACGATACTCAATGCCCATTTAACGTTAGTGTTCGGGAATACAATAGTATGCTCCGATATTTCAGAGCGCTGCACGCGTGAAAAGCGCTAGACGATTGATGTGTAGTTCTCGTTTTAGATTTTTACCTTAGAGTTGCATTACTTTAACCACCAACAGTAGCACGAAAGATGACACTCAAAAGAGTGCCGCTTTTCTTCGCCAATCAGGGAACACACATGTGTACAGTAATTAAAAACTTTCAAATCAATTTCCTGGTGTTGGTTGTTAGAAAACCACAAAAGCGTAATATATCTCACATAGAAAGTGGTTTAACTGCAATACTTAAGTAAATACATATGAAAACTTTGCTTACAGTATGAGTACATATGTATGTATGCGCACTATGGTGGCTCAAAAATGCATGTGAAAAAGTAAAGTCGGAATTTTTACCCGCTACCGCCTAGGATTGTTTTATACCGACAAATTTTTCCCCTATTTTTTATTTTGAAATCAAAAAATATTTACAAGCCGCTCAAAGCGCTCAAAGTTTTCCATGTATTTTATATGGGGGAGAAACCACTTTTCGTAGAAATGGCATAGAATTCTTAAAAATCAATACTTTTCGATCGGAAAACTTTGCTTCTCTTCGGAAGATTCCCAGTGATAATACACAATTATTTATTTAACCATTTTTTCATTGTAGCTATATTTTATAGGTCCGCCAAAACCCCCAGAAAATGCAATGGGTGGGGGAGATAAATAAAAAAATCTTTACAATTAAAAAATGTTTAAATAAACAATTGGGCAAGTCTCCTGAAGAGAACCAGAGTTTTCTGATCGAAAAATATTGACTTTCAAGAATTCAATACCATTTCTACGAAAAGTTGTTTTTGCACAATATAAAATACATGGCAAAACTTTGAGCACTTTGAGCGACCTTTAAATATTTTTTGAATATAGATTTTTTTTGGACCACCCTAATGCACACAAATGATATTCTCTCGACGTGCGTATACATGTACATATGTTATATATAAATGTTTACATACTTATATACTATGCATGTTCGATGACTGAAAAAAGTTTTTTTTAAAAATCGATCTGTCGTTTGGAGGTTGTGTGTAAATGGTTAAAAACCTGGGCCAAACTTTATGCAAAATATTTAAATGTTTTTATGCATGTTATAAGTTTTCCCACGCATGGCACTAATAACTAATGTCCAGCGTTCTGAAGCTCTCTATGTGTATGCATACATTCTCTCAAAAAGTCATATTTCCTCAAGTTTCTGTGCCATCCTTGTCTCAATTCCAATAAATTTTTATTTTTCCCAAAATCAATAAAAGGTACAAAAAAAAAATAAAAATAAAAATAAAAAAGCATAGTTTCAGTCCAATAACTTCACGAGCAGTTCAACTATGCAGTTCGTTTACCTATTTTTACAAGTTTTTTTTTTTTTGTGGTCAAAAGCATGGATATGACTTTGTATACACATACATATGTAAATATTTCGTTTTCATTGCACCCTCGCTCGCTTAATTCCTTTGTCTTCTCAATCGGCAATAAAACGTGCCGGCTATTTTTGAAAAAATCTACCTCATCGTCGTTGAAAACACCAGACATTCAAATGAATAAATGACAATTTAATATAGACACTTACCTCGAAAAGTCTACAATAAATTCTACATCTCCGCCACGAAAGCCACACATATCATCACCTAGCGTCAACAACAAGTTGCGCTAGCCAGTTGCTTTTATTCAACGAACACTCGTTTGTTTACTCATTCTTCCCATAAATAAGAATTTTATTTTAATGCTGCATGACTTTGATGCGTGAAACCCCTTTTGGCAGAGTATTTATGAGTAAGTATGTATTTCGTTAAAATATAAAATGAAATAAATAACAATGTAGATTTAAAAATAAAATGTGAAATAGTAAAATTTACTCAAAACGTGATGTGTTGCCCTTTACATTATACACACAAACATACCTAAACATATACAATACGTACGGTATATGTTTTGGAAAAAAAGTATGGCAGCAAAACGCGCAGATCTCAGCAAAGTGGGAAGTAAGTATGTATGTATGTAGAATAGGTCAAAGATCTACAACGCGATACTAGGAAGGTGATAAAGATGTGGGTATAGTCATCGAAAAGATAGACCCAGTCAATGAGCGGATGGAGTCTGCATTTAAAAATGATAGATCTTTAAATATTCTTACAGAGTTGCCAATTTAGTTTTATTTTTTATTTTGTTTTCAAAGCAATATCCCTGCAAACCAAAGTTCCCAAAATCTTAAGGAAATCGAATTTTCAAAGAAAATTATATAAAGTGGTTGACACGAACTCGTAAAGAAATTTCTGTACGAAAAATAAAGAAAATTCTGTAAAATTTCTGAAAGATATTCTTCACATAGCACCATTATTTTCGCTGCTTCACAAATTTTCTACCGAAATTTCGTAAAAGAATGTAGGTGTGCGTAATTTATTTCATTTTAGAAAATTCGGCAAAAAATCGAATTAAATCTTAACGAATTCTTTAAAATTTCTTTACAATGCAGAATACTCTGAAAAAATGGTTTGCAGGGATATTGTTGTGGTTGATACCCTACATCATACTTAATTCTAAATTATTAAGTCGTATTTAATCTCTTGGATCGCGAAGAGCATATACTTAGGAAAAGCTTGAATGTATACATTTTTTTTTTGCATAAGTAGAATGGTTTAATTAGATGGTCTGTATGTAAATACAGGAAGTGCAAGAAGGAATTTCTCTGGAGAATGATTTGAGTTTTCTAAGCTAATTCTATTTATTGGTAGAACTTCGTTATACGATAAAAGAAAGTTCTGATCAAAATTCATTCAAACCACATGCTCCATGCCAACCATTAGTCCATTTGACATGGATTGATTGGCTCAGGTCGATAACTGCAGTAAAGTGCAGCAGATGAATGATGTGCTGGCAAAGCAGTTTAGTTTCAGCTGATATGGGTGCCAAGATATAGGGAAATACCATCAGGCAATGAAATGAGATGTCGGACGAGCCATCTTGGAAGAGGTTCGACTTGCGATTTGCCATCTGCAAGGTGAATACACAAGAATTATGCTGTTATAATGACTTCTGCCGGAGCTGCAAGAATGAGGAAGAGTCTGAATACAGAATTTAAGCGATATAGCGGAGGCATAGATATCGGGTATAGTGTCAGAAAATCTTATAGCCTTTAAAGTACGGTACAACTGTGGTGAACAGTGTTCGGACTACTGAAAGTCGATTGAGAAGTAAATCGCTCACTAGTAAGATCTTGCTTAACTTTAAATTTTTTATTGAAACCCGTTCGTTAACTGTCAAAA
>NW_016181826.1:0-6128 GCF_001687245.7 Rhagoletis zephyria | reverse complement strand
CAAGATCCGATGAGGCGATGACTGCGATAGATTTGCGGACTTTCACGCGTTGGCGACATAGTACGGCGGATTAAAACACAGCGGACCCACTAGTTCGGTCATGTCGTACGAATGGACACACACGCCCCCAATCCTGAAAGTAAGCAACGCGTTACCCGCTAGTGTGGGTAGGGAAGACCATCTAAAGAAGTACTTGGCTTCACTTCGCATTTCCAATTGGTGGCTGTTGGCGCGAAAAAATACTTATTGGACTCGGCCAACATTGCTCAGGAGGTTTAAGCGCCAAATAAGAAGAAGACACTGCGTTAAGTAATAAAAGTTAATTGAATAAAATATTCAATAATAAGTATCCGAAGAGAATGTTTCAAAATTAATCTAACTAGTCCGCTCTTATAAGTAACGTACATATCTTGGAAATTAGGATTACTTTTTTGACATAATTTCACCACTCAAATCTAGCTCCATGCACACATTTTCGTAATAATTGTGAAGGTTGCTTATTAAAATTTGTTTTTCGATTGAATAAGTGATGGCTCCAAACAGAAACCTATATATCGCTCTAAAAGTACTACTAACCATTCATTGGAGCCAGCATCGCTTGAAAATATCTACACCCGAACTTATCGATAGCAGCCATGATGACGAAAGAACAAGTTATTACCTTTAATTTGATGTATATTTTTTAATATGATCTTCTGTAGAGTTTTAAGAATTTAGTGATAGTGAAAGAAGTTCTGCGCAAATATACAATGATATGATCCATTTTTCGCGTCTTGTTCCGCGTCTGGCCACACCGAAATTGTTGACTACGTAAAATCAGCTGTTTTGGTTATGATACCTATAATCCATGATAGTTAATGTGGTTACGGTTGTGGTAATGGTTACGGCTATGGCGTTATGGTATGTCACCACTAACTTAACCTTATGAATGGAGCACCACAACCGATTAGAGTTTAAAGGATGGTCAGAGCAGTAGATAATATCTCGAAGTGAATATAAATAGAACAGTCTGAAGTGGGGTTTTTANTAAAAAGTCCGATGTGTTAAACCCAGAAAATTGTATTTTTTATTTTTAGCTACATATCGATGATCCTCTTCAATAACGGCACAACTCAAAATTTCATGTTTTTGAGTTACATAGCGGATTAGGTTTATAAATAACCATATTTTTCTGCGGCAAATCGACAAAGGCTTAGTTGTTACCAATTCGGCAGAGGCGCAGTTTTGCCATTTGTCACAAAACCGAAGTAGCCAACCCTTACTACAGTGCCAAATGTCTCACAGTGGCCAATATCTCACATTTATCGTGAATAATGGCTTAAGTAAAAAAACTCTCGATAGGTTAGCCATACTTTTATGCGAAATAACGCCACTTTTCCTATAGTGGCATTGTTCATTTCATAGTTTCAATAAGACACTTTGTAATTTTTTTATGGGAATAATGCCACTTTCCTTTTCTTGCCGTAATGGACTTTTTTTCGTTTAACTACTTACGAATTGTTGCTTATTATGTATTTTTGCGGTCCAAGCCATAATTCGAAAACTCACGAGTTTTCCGTATAGAATGACTACAAATAATCCGGAATAATTACGTTCTAAGACATACATATTATTGCTAAATTACGAAACACTAAGTCTTTAATTGGCTCTACTGAAATACTTATATGCAATTTTGAGTTGTGTCGTTATTGCAGACGACCCTCGATATGTAGATATTTGTTGCCAGGTATGAGTACTTAATGAACATAGGTTGGGATATATATATGTAAATATTCATACATACATATAAAATACCTATATATGGACATGACAAATTATGCACAAACATGTTCTTTGCTAGCTATGTGTACATTTGTACATACTATATACTAACTTTACGTCTATATGAGGCCATGAGAACAGAAGTGGCCTAACCCAAAATTTATTGTTTTGTACTTGCCTACTTAAAATAGTCTCAAATGTGATCCATTTTAAAATAAAAGTCGGTTATTCCTTAATTTTAAGGTTCAGAGCTACATAACGTACCATAAACTTAAGGAATAAGCGACCTTTACTTTAAAATTTATTACATTTGAAACTATTTTAACAAGTTAAGTACAAAAAAAAATAAATGTGGGTTAGGCCACTTTTGTTCTCATGGCCTCATATTGTAAAAATTATCACTTGAGTTGAAGTGTGAATGAGCAATATAAATGAATATTTATGAATAGTACTCTCTGCTTATTACTCCGATCAATATTTTCTCCGTTTTTATTATATTGCTTAGCCGACCAGCGGCTACCGGATTATTCACAGTCTGCCCTGCATTGAAGGTACATGGAGACATGAAACATTTTTTTTTTTTAGCGTAGTGAGACTAAGTAAGCACAGAATGATTTCTTCACGACGTCACAACAACATTGGTCACTCGCATGCCTTTAATTCCAATCTTTTTTCTTTTTACATTTTCAGGCTGCTTTCTTAGGTGAGTGAGACCGATGTTGATGCAAAGTTGACACAAGTCGTGAGTTGTCACTTTGTGTGACATTTACCACTTTCATAATGTAACAAATGTTTCAACTACGAAGTACATACATATGTTAGTGCATTAGGGTGCCTCACAAAATGAAGTTGCATTTTTTCCAAAGGAATTATAAAATTTATTATACGCATTTTAAGGCCTCCGCCAACATCTTTTGGGGAAAAATATTCGGACTTACGTTAGACCGATTTGAGAATAAAATTTTCATACATTTTTATGCAGATCTTTTAAACTTAAACTCTTCTATCGTCTAAGGTTATAAAAAAAAGAAAAATTTTATTAAAACTGATTTTATTTATAAAAACTCGATTTTGGGAGGTATTTTAAAAAACACCGACTTTTAGGTGTTGACCCTAATGTACCTACATACATATTTATGCGAGTATACTTTCGTGTTTCTATCTTAAGGTGCGAGTAAATTCGTTAAACATACGTACATATCTAGCTGTGTATGTATGTACTTTCTAACATACCTTTCTTAGTGTTATTGTTGAAAGTAAACATTAATTAATGGTGCACGGCATTTTTTAAACAAACAAAGGATTATCACTTGCGCATATGCATGTGCCAACGTAAATATTTTAAATTTATTTATAATCCATGCATGTGCACATAGTGTATATGTGTAAAAAATAAACCCAGTTATCAAAAAGATAACAATTTGTAATCACTACTTAAAACTTCGAAAGAGGATTTTGCTTCTCAATAGCCTACTCAGTAAAAAAAATTTAGCACTTTTTGGCAGAAGTGATGCCTCATTGCATTTCAGTGCTGACATTATTATCTGTGTTGGTTGTTGTTTCTCAAAATAAAAAAGACCTCAACTAATTTAATTTACGCTGTGGGACAGCCAAAACCAGCCCAGGATTTTTTTAACATTTTCTGAAAGTATACCCAAACAACACTTGATGGATTTGCAAAAGTTAGCTCATATTTTTATTTTTTGACCTACTAAAGTTTTCATGTCTCGGCCTAAGTAGTTTTCAAAAAATTCGAAAATAATAAATAAAATAGTAAAATCTCATGGGAAATATTTTCGTAGAGCATTTTAATCCATTAGCTCCCGCCTGAAAGTGTCGTTGATTGATATATTCTAGAAAATTATTCATCGGAATCTCAAGCAATAACTTCATGCCAAGAACGTAAAGGTCTCTATAAAATTAAAACAAAAAATCCATGCCAAGAAGGAATAACAGCCAAACTCAATTAAAAAAAAAATTGGGAAAAAACCAAGTCTTTTTCTTGATTCGACAGCACACGATTTTTAAAAGAACGAATACTGAGTACTCCAAGGCACTCAGTACTAACAAAAGAGTGTGAAAGTACTCAGAACTTGAAAGAACTCAAAAGTACTCAAAACTCAAAACTAATCCGTTCCAATCCTGACTCTGATACATGCACTCAGGATCGATTCAAAGTACTCAGTATAAAGTGTCGATACATAAAAGTACTTAGGTTTTTTCACATTTACCGGTATTCAGAAATTGTTGTACTCAATTTGAAGGTTCCGATTACAAAATTTTCGGTAACGTGCAAAATAGACCTGTAAGCATGGAAATGTTACCAAAATGTGTATATTGTAAGAAAGTATTCAGCGCTCTCAAAAACACCCGATCCTTAAAAGTATCGATACCACAGAACTCGATCCTCAAAAGTACTCGAAACTTCTGATCACTAGTATCGTAAACATATAAAAATCCCTAAAAACAACTAAACTCAGACAAAAGTCATCATTTGGCAATTATAACCAAATAATGAACACAACTACAATAAAATTATTTTTTGAGAAAAACATATTTGGTTAACGTAACTAAACTCTTTTCTCAGTGCAATTGGTTGGTGTGCAACTTTTTTTCTGTACCGCTAGCTGGTCTTTTCTCAAAGCTAACTGACTATTGTTAAGTAAGTGTAAACAACCAATTAACATACTCTAAAATTACTCAAAAAATGTTTGCATATTCAAGTCGCTGCATTTATTTGACTGTTGTATTGTTTTTAACTATGCTGTGCAGCTGCATATTTAATAAAGAAATAAATAAGCAAATATTTATTCAAATTTGATTGGTGAAACTCACGAAAATTTACTTGTTTGCAATGGTGGGCGTTTTGAAGCCAGGGAGCAGTGCTTCCACCGCTCCATTTATATACAATTTTCGGGTACGTAGACGACACTAATTACCTATATACATACATACTAGAGGGCTGCATGAATGCATTCAAAACGCCTTATGGATTATTCATATACACAACGAATGAATGATTTTGGCTTAAAATTTTTTTGAATTTGAGTGAATAANATACATACTAGAGGGCTGCATGAATGCATTCAAAACGCCTTATGGATTATTCATATACACAACGAATGAATGATTTTGGCTTAAAATTTTTTTGAATTTGAGTGAATAACTGCTCTGATATTTGTGTCTACATTACAATATTCAAACAAAGTGAAAATAAATTGAATTGAAACAGATGACAAGTTTTTGTATGAATATCCAAAAATATTTTTTCTATGCACATACGTATATATGAATGTATTACTGCGCTCCTATTATATACAAAAAACTTGTTTGTAGAAAAAAACTTTTACCGAAATGAGTTTGAATGATTTGAATGTTTTCTATTCATTCATTCACATTCTTCCATTTGAAGGTAGAAAATATGAAACAAAAGGTATATTCATAACTTACAAAATTCCAAACGCTGGGTGTTTTGTATGTGAAGCAAAATATTCAAATCTACTGTACTCTGGTTGGCTAGAAGTTTGAATGAATTCATGCAGCCCTCTAAAACATACATATGTATGTATGTATGTATACATAGCGATGCTCCAATTCCATTTCGAGTGACTACTGCTAATTGTGTTTGTTGTTTTTGTTTACGATGTGTAATGACATCATTCTTTTGCAGGTATATTTGCTTATTTCATTGCTATCTGTTGCAGCAACATTATTATAACTCTTTTCGATTGTTATTTGTTTTTTTTTCGTTTTTTTGTTGCTGCTACTTTGAGTTGGATTTCGTTTCTTGTGTCAGACAGCTGTGATAAAATTTCAAACTTTCCGCTTTTACACTTTCTGTGGCTGCCACTTATTGCATAGCTGCCATTGCCTCTCCCACTCCTCCATTCGCTTGTACACCCGAAATCAAAGAACAAAGAAGGTTTATGCAAACGCGAATGGAAGGAAAAAAGGAACGAGGAGCGAACGCTAAAGCGCTGCCGCACATTTGTCATTCTCAGCTACGTTATCAGACGTCAAGATGGCAGAATTATCAGGAATACAATTTTAAATTGCTATGTCGATGGCTTCATTTTGTGGCGAAATTAAGAACTCATTAAGAGCTGCCAAGGAAGCTGTTGGAGCTGCCGCCGGCAGCAAGAAATGAGTTTGCTTTAAAGGAGCTTGAAGGCCAAAGCGAATGCTGAGTTTTATCAGACGCTTCATTCTTAAGTTGCCTACTCACCAACTTCGTTTTTGCTTAAATTATCTTGCAAACCACACCAACCTCGTATGTGTATATGTATGTATGTATGTAAGAGCATATATGTATGTATGTGTATCTATTAGACTCCTGCGCAATTCCATTTAAACGGCCCAACAAGACA
>NW_016181825.1:0-6128 GCF_001687245.7 Rhagoletis zephyria | reverse complement strand
CTACACCGCTGCTGCTGCCAATGTCAATGCCTCTTTTCATTCATTCATTTCATTGCGTATTTGTCGCATTTTTTATCGTCTCTGCGAACCACCGAATGCGGCCAGAATACTCATTGCTATGTGGCCAACGTTCCCTAACTTGTTTACACTTAGTAACTTGCATCGCCACTACGAGTATTTACAATCAAACTCACTGTTGCTTTTCCCTTGCGCTCGTCGATTCATTCATTTATTTTGCTTTTTATTTCCACTTTTTGTCACTCATTTCGGTGAGGCATTTAAGTGCATAGTTTAGTGGACAGCAAATCGTCTTTTTGATTGGAATTTATAGGCTTCTGTTTTGAGAAGTTTTTTCCTCTACCATTTGTATAAATTTTTTCGTAAATCCTCGCTGGCCTGGGCAATTGTGTTTGTAACAGCTAAACGCGTCTATAAAATTGCTTGCAGCATAATTATTTGTGGTTG
This sequence comes from Rhagoletis zephyria, assembly GCF_001687245.7. NCBI lineage: Eukaryota > Metazoa > Arthropoda > Insecta > Diptera > Tephritidae > Rhagoletis > Rhagoletis zephyria. The sequence goes on along the minus strand of NW_016181825.1, from coordinate 5,663 downwards.
GTCGCAAGTCGTGCGTCAGTTGGTGGAAATGCTCTGTAGTGGGGCGTGGAAATGCGTTTGTCAATCCACTAAGTCAGCGTAATTTATATACTCGATGCTATCAAAAAATTACTCGGGAACAGTTGTGTTTAGTGGAGCGGAGAAAAATGAGTTTTATTGAAAATTTTGACTTTGATGTGCACGTCTTTGCTTGTGAAATGGGAATGTAGGCAATTGTACAGAAATTCTTTCACAATTTAATATTGAGGGATATTGATTAAAGCAGTGGGAGAAAATGCGGGACAATATGACGTTTTTTTTTTTTGTAATTTGTCACAAATTTTTATTAAACTAAGCTATGTAATAGATATGCGTATGCATATGAGGTAGGATGGTTAATTTGTTACTGAGAGGGCCATACCCAACCAACATCAAGTGCAATGACATGACATTACATTATCTACGACTAGCAGCAACTTTCGCCGTTACCAAATTGTTAAAACGTAAAAAATATTTCCAATGGTAAAGATTAAAAATCCTCCGAGGAGGTACTTGTCTTTTGATGGCGTTAAAAAGAATATTATTTGATGGTACACCCTTGAAAAATCTTGACTTTTCCTATGGAAGGCGTCTCCTCCTGGCTAATTGATGCCCATGGGAAGGCTTAGGCGAGCAGCTGCGCAGCTGAGCGGATTGAAATTAAAACATATGGAATACCAATAAAGTGCCCACGGACTGAGCGGCATGAAGTCAATCCCTCACTACGAATCCAACACAATAGACGTCGCCTTAGGTCGAGGCCAAGCAATGAGTGGCAAAGCGGCGAGTGGCACCATACAGTAATGCCGCTCATTGCGTGGCCTCGACCTCAAAATTTGTTGGATTTGTAGTGAGAGAATGACTTCATCGTCAAGTACTGCCTCTTACCCCAGCAGAGTGAGGCCAGAATCAGTATCTAAGCAAGATCCTTCAATATCTCGTTCAACTGCGCCCATTCCCGACAATGGGGAATCGCGAGCTGTCCAAAACAACCTTCTGTTACCGCTTGGAATGCACTTAGGAGATCAAAATCATTCTAAGCGATCCAGTGTGGGCAAGGAAGGTTGTTTGCTCTCATGATGAAACATCCTATAATGGACTGAGGCTGATCGACTTTGCCGGAGCCCGACACTTAGTACTCCTTAGCAATAGGATTCAGCATAGGCGTATTCATCAGGCTACGTGGTCACAAAATCAGAAAACAAATCCATCATCTTCTGATAGACGGACCTACGGTTCTAGTACCAAACATTGACTCGTATCAGCATCTTAAGATGCGAACTCGCTTCTGTGCAGCAAAAACGTACGATGGAACGACATACTGCAGTAAACTTAAAAGCACATCCAAGGACATTAGAAAAGCTTTTGTCACATCAAACAAAGTACGGTTTCGCTGCAGAGCTTTACTCAATAGGGTGACAAATTAAAAGTATATTTAACGTATCCATCGATCGATTTTTCATAAAAAATACGGTTGAAAAAGTTTCAGCTAATCTTTAGAAGTGTGATTTTGGGATAGCGGGCCAGTAGGCTTACTTTTGTCGTATAGATTCCGCATGTGCTTTCAATATCGACATTTGTAAGGCATTCTGTCGTTTAAGAACCACTAGAATTCTCCTTATGAGTTCCCTCAATAACGAAGCAGAAGTGTAAAACTAGCTTCAAAAGTTTTAAAAATACATATCTCTTAAAATATTACAGCGAAAAATCTGACTAAATTCCCTTTCTGCTTTCCCTTAATTAAGAGCATTAAAATGAGTCATAATTATACAAATTGTTAGCCAGAAAAAGTCATAAAACACCCACTAAGCGTAAGCTACTTTCGAAGTGGTAACAAATTCGTAATGTAATTACAGAAACAGCCAGTAGGGAAATCCACTAGTACCGAGCTAAAAGAAAACTAGTGAATTTAGAAGCAAAAAAGGACCGCTATATATTTCTTCTCAGAGTAAACTAATGGTGTATTTAACTTTGAGAGATCTAGGCGGTAACTTATTAGTTGAGCTGTGGATTATTTTTTCAACAATTGCAAAGCAGTTCGAAATTTGAAAATGGATGCCATACACAGCCGAGAGTAGAGGGCTGGCGGAGATTTTCGCAAATGAATTGGTTCAAAAATGTGGTAAATGAATCAGTTCATATGTGTTTTATCATAACTCAAATTCTCCTCCAGGCTATAAGCTTCGCTCGAACCTATAGACGGTAAATATGTACTAGGGTAGCTCGCAATGGTCGAAGTTGCACTGGTTCGAAATCAGTAATTGCTACGCTTGTTGAGGTTTTTTCTGCAGGGGATGTAACTCTGCTTGCTTGCTTGCTAATACCAACTAAGTATGTATGTACATACATATGTACATGTGTGTTTGTAAAACTCCGCAACTAAAACGCTTAGAACGCATTAGAGCCCGCACCGTATCAGTTATTATTGCCACAATTAATAATCGCAGCTTAGTGGCGACAAGTTGTTTGGTAGGTTGAGTTGGATGCAGAAAGCACATACATACTTACATACATTTGTACATATCTAACCATGTAGATAATTACAACGAAAAAGTTAGAAAATCAGTTGACTGTGCTGTTGAACGCAGCTTAAGCCAATCAACCAAATCAGCCAACCGCTAAAGCGACCAACCAAATAGCGAATCAACTTTTTCCAGCATTTGTGGAAAAAGACTAAACAACCACACAGTTATTGTTATTAGACATGTTGTTGATGTTGCGCTTGCTACTGCGGTTGTTGTTGTTGCTGATGTTGCCGCTACAGTGCAATATAGTAGCTGACAATAAATTTTAAGATTTTCCTGCAATGCGACGTAATGAGCTGAAAATTAAGCCGATCACATTTGACAATTCACTTGACATGTCTGTGGGGGGAATTCATACATATGTAGATACATACATAGATAGATATATACTATAACCTACACAAAATCAAGCATATGCAATCACTGTTCAAGGAAAATGATTTTCAGCGAAAGTTTGTAAGACTTTTGTAACTGCCATTATCGTGTGAATGTGTGTGTGGGTGTTTGTGCTCGCAACTGCCACAAAATTCAAATTGATTCGAAGAACACACAAGTGGGTTATTGTTACTTGTCTTGCTCTTGCTGGTAGCATGAATCGCACTTCAACGCATTATTAATAGGGCATTAGATAGGATTATGTAGGGCTGGAGTTGAGGGCATGTAAGCACAAATTTATAGATGTGTGTGTGTATATAAGCTCACATTTGGTGGGAAAATCAAGTGGAATGTGGTAAGAACGGCAATTGAGGGAAACTTTAAGTTAACAAAAATTATTCTTCATTGGAACAAAAAAATGGGTAAAACTAAAAGATCCTGAAGATAAGTTAAGATTGACATCGAAAATTAGACGATAGAAAAATAAACTTCACAAAAATTACTTAATCATAAAAAAACTAATTTTCTCGCTTAAAATCTAGAAGAGGTACAGCTTTTATAAATTTGTGTGGTTACTTGGTTTGTAACCAGATTTGGACCCAGTCGATTGAGAGCCTACCATAGATCTAGGCACCGGCGAACAGAGCATACAGCGAGCTTAGACAACATTACACACAGCCACCGACCTAAGCATATTGCTTAGGCAAGACTATAAACATCAAGCGCCTAAATGCATGCTCTGCACTATTGCATGTGCAAAAATTTCTCTTATACCATTAATTTTCGCACAAGCACTTCTCAATTGCCATATAGTAAAACTTTATTTAGTTATAATTTGATGGCAATTCAAAGTATGCTCGGCCAGGAGTGATTCATCCTCCGGAAAATGCTTCCGGAGCTCTTTTTAATTAATCTAAGTGACTTATAACCATTCAGAGCTAATAACTGATGGTTACCATTGGCCACAGTATCTACTAACAAATTTTTGCTCCAATAAATACTTTTTTCATATAAATAAATGCAAACATATATGTTGTCTTCCTTCTCACTGAGTTGTTAACATTTAAGCAGTCAATCGGAAAACAAAGTATTTTCGTTTACCAGCCGTTGGTCTTACTAAAGTTGATTCTTGGCCAATTTTGGGCAGATGCGAATGATGAAGCGCCAGAAGATATACATACATATATCGCCAGCATAGTCAACACGCTGCAGTGAACTACACATAAGCCATTGAAGTCCTCAGTCGGGTAGAAGCATCATGTCAGCATCTAACACATCCCGAATCTCCAAAAGCAAGAGAAGAAGTGAGAGTATGCAACCTTGTGGAGTTCTGCTGTGAATTTCGAACGTCTCAGACAGCATTTCTTTCTAAAGTAAACGGCACCTATTTCCGTCGTATGTAGATTTAATAACAGCGACCATTTTTTCGGGTCGGTGCAGGAGAAGCCCGCGCGTATACCCGCCAGGAAGTTGTCGTTAGTGGAATTTAGATATTCCTTTAACGCTCCAAGATTAAAAGTTTATGCCAAACCCTATATGAAACAATGAATTATGGGGGTTTCAGACCAAAGAGCGGTAGATAACGGGTGATTTTTTTGAGGTTAGGATTTTCATGCATTAGTACTGCACGTAACTCTTAATTAGCCGACGTTAAGGTCTTACAAGAAGATGGAGGTGCATGCTTGCCAAGAAAAATGCATAATTCATTAAAAACTGATTTTTTTTTAATTTTGCTTTGCAAACTGATCAAAATAATCAGAGAAGCCCATCTGCCATTGCAGTTTTATAGTAGTACAGTATTAAAAATTTCTTGTAAATTTTCGAACTAAAATCATCATTTGGCTCGCAGCTCACAAGCCAGGCATTAACATATTTTCATAACGCAAGCAATTTGCACTAAATTAAAACAAGCGTGAACTCTTGCGATTTATAAACGATTCTTTTTTAATACATCTCAACTACATTTGTATAGTATATGCGAGTATTTGTAGATTTATTATTATTTCCTGTGGCATGCCTCTGGAGTGCAATATGTATTATAGCTGCTCGCCTGCACCTTCGCGCACACCTCAGCGCAATAAGCGCAATAGGGTTTCCTTCCATACTTCATCTACTAAATAACTTCAGCTGCTGCTCTATCTTGCGCGCTGCACAAGTATCTCATTAGTGCGCAACATGTTGAACGCTTTCGATATTTCATCTGCTACATATTCAGCGCTGATATGCTTTTGCATTTATAAATCACAGCGGGATATAGTCGAAAATACAAAATCACAAAGGTACGCGAGAGATACATAAGTATGTACATATGTTGAAAATAAAAAATTATATATGAATGAATATGCAGGCAAAAATTAATTTAAAGCGGAACAAGCGATTTGCATGTTGGGTATGTGCTCTCAAGTCTCGTAAACTCATTTGCAGTTTTCATAAACATAAATGTGTTTACAATGCTTTATTTTTTTTGCAATTTCTCTTAACCCGACTTCGTAATGCTCTCCGCAACTACGCGCTTCCCCCTCGTTCGGTCCCTTTGCTGTTGCAATCCTGTTTTTATTAATTCTTTGGTTTTGGCTTTTTACGGCAGCGCAAAACATGCAATATTCCGATGCGAACATGAAAGTTATTTTTTTATGGGTCAATTGTTCAAATCATCGGTTAAGTGAGAAGTGATTACGTCTGCTCTCTTAAGACCATGTTGATTTGGAATATTAAATTCATGCAAAGCAATTCATTTTCAGTTCA
>NW_016181823.1:0-6129 GCF_001687245.7 Rhagoletis zephyria | reverse complement strand
AATTAAAGCTACTCTTCAATTTTTATATGAAAATTGAAGTCAGTTTTGTGTTTTGCTTAAAAATTACTTGTAAACATACGCCATCACCACAAACTACTCTATTATAATAAGTGGAAGGGTATCAATTTTTATTGGAAAGGTGGCACCTCAAGAGTGTTACCATACTACATAATTTGGTTTAGTTCCCAACATTGGATCATGAAGAAACTAACGGTATACCTAAATTTTTGCATGAGCATTGAAGTCGGTTGTGTTTTGTTCTTAAAAATTACAACTACATATGTAGGTTCTTGTTCTTTTTTTATTTGTAGTAAATTTTCGAAATAAGTGTGTCAACCTTTGCATTCTGACTTCAGATATGGCGATAATTTAAGGTAATAGAGAAGTTTCGTTCACAGAAGTTTTTACTTTGGCATATTTCCAACAACTATATAACCCCCATAAGAAAATAAAGCGTTAATGAAATTTTGATGTAATTTCCTTATGTATTTGCACTCAAACTTCGCATGGAAATAACCCGAACAAGGCAATGAACTATTTAGTAATAAATTTTACAAAACAAGAGCAATAATCTAAAATGACATGAAAAGTAAAAATCGTCACAAATGGGTTCAATGGTTTGTANAAGTTCTCCAGTCGTCAGTCTCCTCCTTCGTTTACTACGCTGACACTGGCGATGCGCGCAGCAAACAACTTGTCACCAACTATAAGAACTGCAGTTTATTTTTGGAGATTCGGGAATGAACGAGTTTCGGTGACAGCACTGGCAGGCTGAGCAGCGTGATTGCGCTGCTGGTTGGTTTATGGGTGGTTTGGTTGGCTGTTTAGCCGGCTATGCCGATTATTTATGTTCCATAAAAATGTTGAATGTACGAGACGCAAACACAACTGTGTACACAGCGCGCAGCAGTCGGGGAAGTGAAAATCGGCAGAATACCAGAAACAGCTGAAAACCATTCAAAATTTAACTGTATACAAACCCACTTATATGCTTATATTAGGTAATGTAACAATATGCAGCAAGGAACACCAGCACCGGTTCATTGAACCCACACTTGTTTTTTTGCACACTCACACATACATATGTACATACAAAGGAAAGAGGAAAGCAGTAGATAGCGATGGCAGCGGCGACGGGGAAACCTTAAAGGTAAAAAACCAAAGATATGGTAATGGTCAAGGAGGAATGTAAAGGAAAACACCGTTGTAAAAGTTACTTGAACAGACAGTATTAACTTTTAGCACTCGCACAAAAACCAAACTTACAAATTAAAAAAAAAAAACTGTAAATGCCTTGCTTCAAACTCGCTGGCGCGCGAAGGAGCAGGTTGGGGCGTGAAGAGGTTGCCACTGGCTTAGAACAATGAGTGAATAGGCGCGTTTTGTATAAACCAAGGCGAAATTCGACATTTCGTCGGCCGGCAGGAAAATCAATAGCGCCGACAACGCTGACTACATAGTAGCTGCTGATCCGAACTTCAGCTGTTTTGCCAACATTTTTATTTTTCGTTTTGTTTTATTGGCCGACTCCTTAGAATTTGTGGTATGCATTTCCAAATAGCGGCATTAGCATATCAGCAGCAGTCGAAAGGAAGTGAGGAGGAAGTTGGGTAGCTTTTAGCAGCCATTTAAAGTAAAAGCCTATCAATGAGGGGAGAGAGTTGAGCTAGACTCCCAGGCTCAGCACTGATTGACTAATGCATACATATTTTGTCTATATGGCCAATGAAGTTGTTGCAAATACGTAGAGTGGCCAATCGAACCGACTAGACGGCAAGTGCAAAGGAAAGTTGAGAGGTTAATGCACTGCAAGTCAAGAATTTTAGAAATTAACTATAAGCTAACATAAAGGCACATAACGCCTTGTCCTTATGTATAAACATGTGTACATTAGGGTGTAAATTGAAAAATGTATGAAAACGTCAATTTATAAAGCTTTTTAAACCTACTTTATTTTTTATGAATAAGGCCATAAGACTTCCACCAAAATATAACGGAAAAATATTAAGATCTACGTGATCAGGACCAGTTTGAAAATAACTCCAAAAATTGGATTTTTTATAAATAAAATTAGTTTCTAAAAATTGTTTTGTTCTCAAAAATCACCTCAGTTGATAAGAGAGTGAAAAAGTCTGCATAAAAATGTTTATAAATTTTATCAATGGAAAAAATAATGAAATATTGAGAGTATTTTCAAATCGGTCTAACTCACTTAAATAAATAAATACTTTGGAAATGTTTTGGCGGAAGTCTTAAAATATACTAAATTTTATAATTCCGAAGGAAAACCTGCAGCTTTTTTGTGACGCACCCTAATGTATGTATATACATATGTACATACATAAGCGTGTTTGCACGTTGCGAAATTTAGGTTGAACAAAATGCGCAAAAATCAATATTGACAGCTGACAGCCAACACTTTGGAAGGTGAGAGGTTATAAACAGCGGACAGGGGCAAAAGGGTTAATGTTTTGACGAACGCTGGTCAGCAAAGATTCATTTTATATGAAAAAAACTGCATATGATAAGTAAACAAGTTCAAACTTTTAAGAAGTGTTTACGACTTCAGCTTGGAGTTGAAACCGCGTTTTTTGAAATTCCCTTTGCTTACGTATGTACATAAGTATGAGCCTGAAGAGATGTATCAGCTGTATTCAAAGTTGAGAAAGGTCCTATTAACGTCATTAAGAACGCAAAACTTCAGTCCAACGTACAATTGTAAACTGATTACTTCAAGCTGACATTGTAAACCGTTCCCCTTAACTTATTTTATTTTTATAAAAACAATAGATAATTTTTTAGCAAATGACACAACCGACTTCATTTTTCTTATACACATTTTGGAGTACTAGTAATTTCTTCATGATCCAATGTGGTAACATATATATAAAAAAAAACGTTCTGACGAATTGAAAATGCCCTCCTTTTTTATAGTTGGTTAAAAATAAAAAAGTATTTTTTTTATTCTTTTAATTTTTTTAATAAAATTTAATGGTAAGCCGCGATCGGAAAATTCGCATTCATACGATCATAATTATCCGATAATATAAAAATATAAATTCTTAACCAATTTTTTTTTGGCGACGAAATGAACATACATAGTGGATAAATACCACATATTAAAATCAATATAATTTTTTTTTTATTTATCATAGGGACACATTTTTTTAAATTTGAGGCAAACCAAATTCAGTTAGAACTTATATTTTGTTATATTTCTTAACTTTTGCGTTGGTCTATTATGTAATGAATTTGTTGCGCACTAAACGGGGTATATTTCAAAAATCATAAGAACCACTAAAATTTATAAAAAAAAAAATTATCTAATTTTTCCAGTAAATAAAAGACGATCTAGCATACTTTTGAACTCACGATGTGTTGCAGTGTCTTTCTGTTGAAGGGTTGACAATATTGATTATAATTTACTGCGTTTTAGGGCGGGAAAATATTAAAATTTGGCATTTACCGTCCCAAAAGCCTCACCAAAAACCGATTTCAAACTGGACGGTAAGGAATATGAAGAAACTTAAATATAGTACATCAGTAAATGGTCATCTGTTATCATATTTGGTTTGAAAACGTTCTGCTGTTTTCATGTGGGAGCTGGAAATTCGTTTCAAAATGCAACGTTATCACTTTATCCTTCGGTTCTAATACTACGAGTATTAACATTTGTTTTCGAATATAAAGAAATAGCTCAAGAGTAGATATACAGTCTGTGGAATTTTGACGAAACAGCTTATCGACTTTAGAAGGTTTAACTTCATATTTAAAAAAAAAAAACTAACTTCCTTTTAAAAATCTTAAATTTTTATTAAGCTTGTGTAAAATGGCATCTTAAACTACACCTGCGACCAATGACTAGTTAAAATATTGTATGAGAATTCAACGAAATATTGCTTTATAGAGCTAATTACCTAACTGGAGATAATTTTCTTTGTCTAATATCCACACATTTAAATTATTATCTACCTCTGTAGTATAAAAATTTGTTTAAAAGCGTATTAAAATCATTCGTAATAGAAGAAGCCGCCACACTAAATGCCGCACTGATGGATTGACGAGACAGAAAAACAGACAGGAAGCCAAAAAATCATACTAAAAAAAAAATATATCGAAAAAAAAATCTCTAAATGCGTCATATTACCATAACAGAAATCACTCCCCTCGCCGGTGCCAACAACCACTTTCCACTTTCATTGGTCATCCATAACTTCGTGACATGAAAGTGACGTTTAGGTAAACCAAAAAACGTGCGGGCAACAGAAGTCGCGTGTTTCACAAGAACATCGCTTAAACCACCCGCCCAGCCTGGTGCTCTTCTTGTGCTGGACGCTCGCGCGAAAACACGCAATACAGCAATGAAGCGCCAGCTGACGAAGTGGACAATACCTTTTAAATGTACAGACATAGATGAATACCGGCAGAAAGCGAGTTAAGTGAAAAATGACCGGCTGACGTATGAAGGCTCGCATAAACAAAAATGTTGAGAGACAGTTGGCTTAAGCGGAAGGAAAGAAAGTAAAAAAGCAAACTTTTTAAATCCGACTACTACAGTGGACTTGTAATACAAAGTGTAGCCATATTAGTAAGCCACCCTCGCATGTCTGTATTTGTGGTAGGATAATAATGTATTTATAGTACTTTTCTTTGAATTCAAAACGGGAACGCTGCTGCACGCCCACTAATGAGCGTAGTAATGTTACATTTTATACACACTCCACGAGCTTGCTTTGCTTACCGTACAATTCGAGAAAAAATGCCAACTCAAAGGGAAGCAAGTAAGTACATGCAAAGCCTGTGAGGGTTAACTATATGGCTTATGGGGTATATACACTCTTCGCTACTCTTTTGATTTCATCCTTACCTAGTTTTTCAACCATTCAAGTGCTGCTGCTGCTGCTTTGTTGCTTTTTGTTACCTGCTTGCCGCCGACTGCTACTTTTATCGGGGTCAAGTAGTTTGATGGTGTGGGTGTGCGCACTCAAGGAATGTTTTCCCGCAGTTTGTGGCTAAACAAAAGTGTTAACATAAATACTACATACGCGGATGATAAACTAAATAACTTTGTAGACATTGAGGGCGTTTAGCCGTTAGAGGGGTGTGTGTTTATGTTGTTACGAGTATACCTATTCGCTTTATATTGCAAAGATTTTATCCGATACCGATAAATGTTGGTAAATGAATGTGTTTTTAATGAGCATTCAATCGATAGCCGGCCAAGTTATGTGGTTTTGTTTACCATGGAATAGGGTGGGGTTGTGGAAATTTACGGCGGAATGCGGCGCTATAAATGTAATAAGTTAATTATATGTACAATGTTTTCATAGGAAAATAAAGACAAAAATTAAAAGAGAAATGCAAAACGGTCTAACATTAAAGGATATTATTTTCCAATTTTTTTCCAACCTACTTAATCTGAAAATTTTGTTCGATAGAAAAGTATGTATCATGATTTCTTACTTTTTCAGAGGAAAAATGCCAAGCTAAACGAAAATGCCAAAACCTTTGGTGAAAAATATTCCCTAAGTGGTCCGAAAACTTATTCGGGTATTAGCAAAATAGGCCTGAAATACTGTCGAAAGTTTTGAAAAATCGAAAGCGACTCAAAAGCACTCAAAAGAATGCTAAGATTACACTGGATTACAGCAAAAATGTTCAATGGATTCCTGTAAATATACTTAAAATTTTATTCTATGTATAAGTTTTCAAAATATTTTCCATTTACCGTTATTCAGCTTAAAACAAAAAGTGATTAAGTGGTGGCGGTGGTGTATCTATAAGTTTAAAGCTCACTTTATAGTTAAAGGTTGCATTAAAATTTATAAATGTGACTAAAGCAAAGCATTTTATTATCGGTTTTAAATTGGTTTACAACCAAGAAACATACATACGTCAAAAACCAATAATAGAAATGCTTAACTTTAGATACAGCTTTATTTCTTATCCAACCTTTAAAAATGAAGTTCGCTTGAAAGTTAAAAGTTACTTCAGAAAAGGGCCCTTAATAAGAAATACGGCAAATGAAAGCTAAAGAAATTCTACATAGACCGTGTATACGGTATACATCACTTTTCGACAGGTCTGATAGTTTCTGACAAATTAATTAATCATTCCAGATTTTTTATT
>NW_016181821.1:0-6130 GCF_001687245.7 Rhagoletis zephyria | reverse complement strand
TTGTTCTAGAGCTCATGCCACTGCAAATTTGGCACAGGCAGTCAAACCACCCTTAATGAATTTCACCAGAGAGGAATAGTGGTATCATCTCGAAATATGGGATCCCCAGAGCTCAAGAGGGACAGCCTGACCCAACTTCCACTAGACGATATCTGCAGAATCAGTATCTTCGATAGAAATTTCAAAGTGAAACTATGGAGTAAGGTAAGCTTGAATGATTAAAATATAAAGAAATACATAAATCTGCGCCCCGTGGGAATTGGAGCTGAAATTTTTGGTCCAAGAACGCAGGCCTCAGTTCTTATGGGTAGACAGCCAAATATATTCACAGCGGAGGCTCACGCCAGTAGTCTATGTGCAGAGACCAATCCTCATCGAAAGTATGGTGATGAAAATATATTAATATTAAGCGATAGTCAGACCACACTCAGAGTCCTTGTTTCCATTGAAATCAAGTCCGCAATGGTATTCGAGTGCGTCGAGAGGCTAAACGCCTTCTTCGTGACGCGCCGCAAGGGAATAGAAATTAATGAGGAGGCAGACACGTTTGCCAGGAAGGCGACAGCAACAACACCAACTGGCCTCAAGCTCTTCTTTGTGATCGCTAAGACCGCACACCATTTGAGAAGAGCTTAGGAGAGTAAGGCGAACTAGCAGAAAATAGCATTCGAAGCAAGCCATTCGGCTGCGACAGGAAAATAAGCATTAGTGAATACAATAGGAAAGTATATGAACAATTTATTAGTTTGCCAAATTATAGACTTTTACTGCTTTATAAATCGAAAGTTTGTACGAAAATGTCACTTTATAGAGTCCTTTAAATCTATTTTATTTTTTATCTATGTATTTATTTATTTATTACGGCTAATAACCTAATATCTAACAGTTATATTAACAGGTTATTGCAGACTCTGAAGCCAACTACATAAACTCGGGATCTGGTCTAACAATATATTCCGGTTCTGTGATAATGCAGCTGAGACGCATCCGAATCACGCACTCGATGTCACCAAACTACCTTTTGAACCAAGGGAGTAAGGAGAAAAATAGCACGATAGATCTCTTTGTCGCAGTGCATACCCCATAAAATACCTATCTATATACCCAAAGGTTAATCAGTATCACTGGAGCCTTCAATATAAATGAGGAGAGGAACTAGCCTCACTATGGTATACAATCTCTCACGTTTGGAATAAACTTAACCCTTTCAATCCTCAAAGATTTCGGGATATAATTCCACCTTACGCAGCTCGCATGGATGGGAGTCAGCCAACGCTTGACATCTAAATATATCTATGCTGTTGTGCAGAACATATACCATTTTAAATCGATGACTTGGGATTAAAAGAGTGTATCACCCAAAGCAGTTTTACTTTTGTAAATGTTTTCCACATTATTTTTAAAAAGAAAATGATATTAATAGTTTAGTGAAACTCGTAAATTTTAATTAAACATTTTATGAAACAAATTTAAACTGAAACGATCATAAATTTTACACATGTGGGACACACAAGCCTACATACTGGTACGTACACATACGCAGCATCCTCCAGGAGTTACAGTTAATTGCACGCCGCAGCAGCAATAAAATGATTTAATTACACACACTGAAAAATTAAATTGTGGAAGATTTACGAATTTGCGACAAAGAAAAATTGATGCACTATGTATTGTGTGTTTACTTATGCACTTTTATGTCCATTACTTAATATTTGGCAGAAAATGTTTGAACTCATTGCGTAGAAACTTGAAGCTGAAGCACCCAGGTGAGATGTTCAGTTCGTCTGTTACACCTTTACTGCACAGGCAAGGTGGCACTGCGGACATAAAATGCACCACCAAGTACTACTTAGTACAACACAAAGACAAAAACTGATACAACAAGAATGAGAGAAAAAGGAACGGAACAAAGGGCCGACTAAAAGCAAAGCAAAAATACGTATGTCCAGCAAAAAAATAATAAAAAAAATGCTTTCTGCAAATGAAGACATTTGTGGGACAAACAAGCTGGCAGTATGCAAAGCCCATGGAATGCAGGGGCTACCGGTTGTAGACAAGTTGTCCACGTGCGGCACTAACTTAATTATGCCGTGATCTATCATAAAAAACAAGTCACAAAGTACGGTGGCATTTTAGGAAGTTTGTTGCTTTGCTGGCACAAAAGTTTGAATAGAAGAGGAAGATGTGGAAGGCAGTTGTAAAAAAGAGTTGCTTAATTATGTGTTGCAACAGTGGCACTCGCCGTGTTAATTTCACTGCTTAAAAATAAAGACTGCTTCATAACAACAAAGGCCGTCATTAACAGCAAATATGAAGAGACAGAAAACGAAAAAGAATTGCTTAAAGGGCTGTGCGACTGCGCGAATTTTAAATGCTAAAATCCTGGCCTGCTGTGAAAGACTTAAAAAATGTAAAAAAATGCAATTATTATGCACAAGTATGTACCAGCAGCTTCGGAATTAAAATGATGTAAGAATAATAATAACAATACAAGTACGCTAAGTTGTTCTTTTTATTTGGCGCTACAACCGTTTTTCGGCCCATAAAAGTCTAAAATTGTCAGCACCGTTTGCGCAGTTTCGCCGATTGTGCAAAACAAGTAGGGTGAGCACACGCCCTGATTTTTCAGGACATGTCCTGATTTCAGGGACAAATTAAAGTGTCCAGACTGATTTTTCTCTTTCCGGCTAATGTCCTGATTTTTACAAAGCTGTCCTTTTATTAAGTTTTTACCGCGTAAACATAGATATCATTAGGCGCTTATTTGTACATCGTTCACACCATGGTAAAAAATAGAAGGTAGTTTCACTTAAATTTTTTTTTACGGCCACAGTAGATTTTTGAGTTTTATAAATTGTACATTTCGCAAGCGGGATTACTGGTGATAACAAAATATAACTGATGGTAATTCCGGATGGGAGTTTCTATTAATTTTAATGGGTCTTAGTGTTTTCAGACGATCCTTGTACCTGAATGCATACATACTTATAAATAATTAGATCCTCTTAACTATTTTTACGGATATTTACTGGTATTTTTTGAGTCACAAAATTAAAAAAAATAATAATTATTAGATGGTCAGTCCATTATAATAAACGGAAGTTGGAAAGTAATTTATTTATTAAAGCTGGTAGCTTGATTTCGATGAAAATGTCATAATGCCAGAAAAAGTCAAAAGGCGAACATAGCGATCAAATACATTGAGTAAACTAACTTCTATTTTCATCATGGTTCGCATAAAAACATAGTGACATATAGATGTTACTTGCGACTGTCCTGATATTCCCTTCGACTCATATAGTCACCCTAAAACAAGAGTAGCCGGGGCTTTCTCGAAATGGTGTTAATAGGCACCCTTGATTTTGTTGTCCCCTAGTGGATCAATCAACATTAAAATATTTTGCTTGATTAAAGCAAAGAAAAAGGATCAGTCCAGCGCCTTCGTCTTGACCGTCGGAGCCACAGCCGCTAAACTTAAACGTAGAATACGTGATATTAAGATCACATTCAAGTTAAAAACGGTACACGAAATATTCGTTTTGATTGTATTGAATTGAATTTAATAAATCAATATGAATTGCAAAATATTAATAACTAGCAATCGACAATAACTTTAATCATGTGTACCATCAGCTTATACATAGATATATGCCATGACGTGTATCACTACTTCGATTCATTTTTATTTCTTTTCATACTGCAGAATTAGCCTAGGTCCCGGTATTAGCATTCTTCTTCGTTAGCTAAGACTTCTGAAACAGCTGGCAACCCTCCTAAATATAGTTAAGAAATAAACAATTCCCTTGCGTCTGATATTGTGATACCTTCGCATTTCATGTGCCTGATGAACTATTTAAATTAGATTTTTTAAATACGTGACAACACTCCTAAATATAGTTCAGAAATGAAGCCGTTTTATACACATTTAATTTGATACCCATATATCCGCTTTAACTTATTAAAAAATTTGAGTTTACCTTTATAAACAAGTGGCAACCCTCTTTAATATCCTAAATAATCAAACTAAGGATATTTTACCACCTTCGTTTGACGTCATATTTGAATATTTAATTTAATTATGTATACTTCAATTAAATTCTAATTTTAAAAAATGTGTCCACCCTATTCAAAATATTTTAAAACCAAAACTTTGCTAAACCTTTTTCGACTGACACACATATTGCGCTATATATTTAAATTGTGTATCTAATTCCTTTAATTCAAGTTGAAGTTAATTTCTAAAACATATGGCAACCTTCTTAAATAAAGTTTAGAAGAAAAAAATTATTTAACCCATGTCAATGTATACCAATACTTTAATAATTCATTTGACTTATTGAATAAATTGAGTTTAACTTTTTACATAGGTGGAAACCCTCTTTAATTCTATAAATGCTCAAACTAATTATTTTTTGATACTCCTTTGTTTGGAGCCAATATTTAAATATTTCATATAATTTAATTTAATTCGACTTTTCAAACAGATGGCAATCCTGTTCAAATTATTTTTAAACCAAAACATCGTTAACCTTTTTCGTCTGATACTTGTATTGTGATACACATTTAAATCCTCTAATACTCTTAATTCAAATTGAATTAAATTATAAAATGAAGTGGTAACCCTCCTACATGCAGTTTAGAAAAAAAGTTTCTTAAAAGAAATTTTGATTTATATTCATATTGAAATAATTTATTTAACCAATTGCTAATATTGCATTTTTCTTTGTAACAATGTGGCAACCCTCTGCAAAAATTTTTCAAACCACAACCTCTTTCCTCTGACATCCATATCAGGATATGCTTTTTAATTTTCTGCCTTTATTTAAGACGAACCTTGCTTTTTGAAACAGTTGGCAACCCTCCTACATAAAATTTAGGAACAAAGCCAACTGTCCATATTTTTCCACAATACTTTTCATTAAAAACGGCCTCAAGCTCAATAAAATTGTTGAATATTTTTTTCGAAATGTAAAAACAAGATACAAGAAAGAAGGTAGTTTCAATAAACAACTTTTTGATTAAAATCCAGATTTTTGACAATTGTAATTATTCGAAGCGGCGTTACACAATTTAAGTTTTTTGGCAGAGCGGATTTTATATAATAATTTTGGGTTTATATATAAAACAGTTGAATTAACATTTGCCTTTTAAAAGTAATTCATATCTTATTTTAAAAATGTTTGAATTTTACATTAAATTCGATAACCACTTCGCAAAAATTGTATATTTCGGTTAACACAGTTTTTGTGAACATATTTTAACAATTTTTGTGGCTTTATGCCAATCAAACAAACACAAAAAAAAAACCAAAGAAACGTGCACTCTGCTAATGCATATTGAAAAGCGTATAATTACTTGTTTGAGTGGATGCTAATGATTTTTGGTTAAGTTACAAACGCCTAAAAAGGTATTAGCCATTATTTTAAGATTAAAAATTTCAAGACTTTAACACATTACGACGCCTAACACGTCCTGTGAATCCCCCATATGTCTTTGACCATTTAACTATATCGTTGTTTATTTGGGTAAAATTAAAATATATTTTACTGTTCAATATTGGACTTGGTGTGACACCAAAATTAATGATTTATTGTTAGTATGGAAATGAGTACTACAATTATCAATGTATTGAGCATCTCTCTTTAAAAAAACAAAAGACTTTTTGCTTGCTCAAATTTCGATTGTAAGAAGGAAATGTTTTTAAACAAACAGGAAATTAATAATAAAATTTGAAGGATTTTGGGTATTGCGCATGATAGCATGAAATGTCACAATCTGCTTAATTGTCAGGTTGTTAATATGGCGACGAAAAAGTAACAATGGAATTGCCTCCTTTTTTGTATCACAGGTAAAACCGTTCTCTCAATTCGTCGGCCATGATTCTTTTTATTTTTCAGAATTAAAAAAAAATTAAAAAAATAAAAATTGTTTAAAATTGCTGTTTTTTGTGATTGAAAATTAAAATTTGTGGGTTTGTGTTTAAAATTGTAAAATTAAATTGCTTGCAAATGTCAAGAGCTTTAAAAGCGCATCCCAGCGGTTCATCTTACTATATTTTTATTCTGGTTCATACTACAGCAGAAAACATAAAACTACAATTTCTAAACTTTGTGCAAAACTTAAGAAAATT
>NW_016181820.1:0-6130 GCF_001687245.7 Rhagoletis zephyria | reverse complement strand
ACTTGGAACGCTGGCGGTTGAAGCGCTCAAATATTTGCGGGCCAGATCTTTCAAATTGTCGTATTTTAGTTTGGTTTTCTACCAATGGAGAGGACTTTCATCACCGAGAAGAGCTCGTTTTTCTATAAGATAGGCCTTCAATTGAGCTTTACTTTTACATTTTNCTCAAATATTTGCGGGCCAGATCTTTCAAATTGTCGTATTTTAGTTTGGTTTTCTACCAATGGAGAGGACTTTCATCACCGAGAAGAGCTCGTTTTTCTATAAGATAGGCCTTCAATTGAGCTTTACTTTTACATTTTTTAAAGTCTCCAGATTCTACATCCGAGCCTTCGCTTTTGCTGGAGGAATCTAAAATTATTTCTAGGTTGCTTATAAGACTTTTAGTAGTACTTGTTAAATGCCCATCAATGTTGCTTGATATAACAATCTAGCGCCTGAAGCTAAAAGGCGTTTATTGTCCGCACCCTGGTTAGACAGACTTACAGCCCGATTCAGTGCACTTGATAAATACAAAAATTTTATAATTTTTCAATTTTTTATTATTTATCAAGAATTGGAATTTTAGCACAGAAAGCAAAAGATCTTTTCTTGATAAATTACCAAGATTGAAAATGCNTTTTTTTTTTCTATAATTTAAATACTGCATGTGCCGGCATTTGAACCTACGACAAAAAGAATTTATAGCGGACATCTATACCTACTCGGCTATGGCAGTCAAAAGCTTTTTTTCTTTTAAATTCATATTTTTCATATGTGACAATAAAATTAATTGCACTCATGTGGAAATCGTAGAGCTTTTTATTTTATAGGCATTGAAATATAATTCGATGAGAGCTTTTACTTGAAAAAAAAATCTTGATAAAATTTGTTTACAAATAATTTATCAAGAGAACACAGAATGTACGGTTAGAGCCATTTCAATAATATTAGAGTAGACTCTCTGCCATATACACATTCGCTTTCGCAAAACATTCGTATACCTTGATGCGAATGCGAATGTGCGAATGATGCGAATCATTCGCATAACGAGTGCGAATGCAAATATTCGCAACATCCCTGGTACATATGTATAAATTCTTCCCTATATATACTATGTATGTATGTAAAACAAAATATGACAGCAATTAATCAGGTTTCTGGTTCGATAGTGCCATCGATCGTTTTGCAACTTTAGTGTATGAAAAATAATTTTATAAACACTATATTTAAATCTTAAATTTAGCATGAATTTTTTAAAGCAGATGCTGTAAATTCAGTTAGCATTGTTATACCGGACTTGTCAAATTTGCATCTGAATATACAGACATATGTACGTATGTATTTATGCATCCTATAAAAAAAAGTGCTGCCAATTATAAATTGCGGCAACAAACAATGCGATTGCGCACTCAATTACATTTTAGGATCTCTTATTAAAAGATAAAAATTACTGGAAGTAACTAAGAAAATGGCAAAATAAAATAAAAATGCAGAAAACGTATATTGTACATACACTCAAAATGTAATTAACATGGAATGACAAAGCAGAAAAATATACTTACTTAGACACATATGTACTTTAGGGTGGTTCTAAAGTGCATGTGAAAAAGTAAAGTCGAACTATATTTAAGAGGTCCGCTAAAACCCCCAGAAAATGCCAGTAAATACAATGGGGGATAAATAAAAAATATTTGGCATTAAAAAATGGTTAAGTAAAGAATTGGCTATTGTTATTGGAAATCTCCTGAAGAAAATCAAAGTTTTCCGATCGAAATATATCGATTTCAAGAATTCGATACCATTTCTAAGAAAAGTACTTTTTTCCCATATAAACTACATGGAAAACTCTGAGTACTTTGAGCGACCTCTAAATATTTTTTGATTTCAAAATAAAAAAATATGGGTATATTTTTCCTATATAAAACAGTCCTAGGGGGTGAGAGCCTGAAAATTGCGACTTTACCTATTTTGAACCACCCTAATGTACATAGTACATCCATACATAGGTACAGAATTTTCAGCTTTGCCAGCTTGCTTCCATTTCTTCTTCCTTTGACACATTTTGGGCTCTTTTGGATTCCTGTGTGTTTTATCCATAGTAGCTGAACTCTGCCAGCAAAACGACATATATATGTATGTCATATATTTAGTATGTATGTATATACGCACATGCCATGCGATTCAGCTTTTCATTCCTCTCCCCTTTCAAATCAAGCATCTACTCTCTGATATCTCAAATGCTGACCAGATTGCAGTTTCAAAGTATCTGTGATTCTGACAGATGACACAAGTCCACTTTGGTGCATATTTCCTGCGTTGTCTGATGTTTACATTCGGATTTGCAGGCACGCATTAAAATATGTATGTACTAAGTACATATATGGGTATGTATGAACCTATCCATATGTACATATGTTTACAAGACCCCGTAGTAAGTATAAGCGCAGTGCCGCCTTAGTAGGCAAAAATCGAAAAATTCGTTGCCTGGTATCTGAAGTTCAGATTCTGGTAATTTATCCAATAAAATAAAATTAATTCGCTATAGAATAAAAATAATTTGGCTATACAATAAATTATATGCCACCAGGAATCCACTAAAGTTAAGATGCATCGTCATGCGTAGGGTCTTCATGGAAAATAGGTCTAAATTAAGTTTTAATTTTAATTTCAATAAATTAATTTATTTCTATATTTTTTCTCTTTTTAACTGACGATTTGTATTAAGTATGTTAAATAAATATATATATATTAATTTTTTCAATTTGCCGAACTCTTAGTTTTAAGTTTACACAGCGTAATGTTAAGGAATTACATTTTGTGTAACTACCAACCAGTTCATGTACTATAAAACACAAAAAAGTCTTACAGATACAACCCCTTTCTTTAAATAAATAAATAAATATACAGTCAGTGTCAAACGTAAGTGTACACGTTGTTCTAATATAATATTCAAAATTATTTTCAGAAAATTTTTTTTTATTAATTCTACATAGAAATTTGTCGAGCATGCAGTTTTGCTGCCCGTTCAATTCTAGTAAAACAAAAAGCAAGTTTCAAGTCGCTAGAAATTATGGTTGATTTTTTAGATTTTTATTTGTGAAAGGGTGTTGCGCATTGGGAACGCAATGGTATCCTTGATAATATATTAAAATATGAGCCAAATCGAACCTTAAACTCGATTATTCAAAAATATCTTGACTTCAACAACTGTTAGCTAGTCCAAATAAACGTGTAAATCTCGTTGACATACTCGGAACATATCACCTAAATTTCATTGCAATCGGATGAACCGCGCAGAAGTGCATTCGAAAAATGCATATAGGCCTGCTAATAATTCATGCTCTCACACATTTTATACATTAGTATGGGTGACACCATTGCCCATTGAAAAAAATCTAGAGTGCTGCAGTATACCGTGAGTCTTAATATGACTTTCCTAAGATAAAATTGGGTGAATTGAACCTCTACTTGGCCTCTTATATTTTTTAATAACTTCTTTTCATATACAAATTCGTGTGTGTCCCACCCGTGACAATCGTTGTCCTACCCGTGACAGAGGAATTTCGGATTTATTTTTATAATAAAAAATTATTTTTGTTGTAGTTTTTGCTTTATTAGTATTTATTCGTTGTTTTTTCTATTCGTAGTTGAATTTTTTTTTAAGTTGAAAGAATAGTAAAAAAGTCAAGTGAGAGGGTTTATGCAAAATTTTTTGCTATAGTAAATACAAAATGTTTTATTTTAATAAGTTAACTGCGGTGTAGTGGTTGGTAGTGCGTACTACAGTTTCAGACTAACATCAAAAAGAAGAGCCAAAGTTTTTTTTTTTTAAAAGCGTTCGGCCCTCGGCAGGCATTAGAAAACTACCAGGTACTTTTCTGCCATGAAAAATGGCTTCCCATAAAATACAATCGCCGTTCGAAGTCGGCGTAAAACGGTAGGTGCGTCCCCTTTGTAGGAACACTCCAAGCGTACACCAGCCGTCAGTCTATTACTATTAATATTATTAAATAAATTGAATTTATCTTTCTGAGGAGGAGGCAACACTTTTCAAGTACCTCAAAAATATTCTAAAAATCGAAACAAATCCTTTCTTAATACTCTTTCGTTTGGCACACGTATTTTAATATTTCATATCACTTTTGCATAAGTTAATAAGATTCGACTATGCGAACAGGTGCCAACCCTCTTCAAAATATTTCCAAGCTAAAACCTTCGATTTGACACCCATTTGTGATACATATTCCAATTACCTAATTCCCTTAAGTCAAGCTGAATTTAATTTTTTACACAGGTGGCAACTCTCCAATAAAAAAATTTTCAATACAATTTTTATTGATAGATACCCGTTTTTAATAATTCATTTAATTTATTAAATAACTCGAATTTAATTTTTAACAGTTGGCAATCCACTTCAAAAAAATAAAAGCTTACAGCAGATCTACAGGCCAAGGGCCCCGAGAGCTAGAAGTACGTAAATGCTACTAACACACAAATTTTCCACTTCAAACTGCACTTACATAAAGTATGAAAGTTATCAAAAACTATATTGCATTTTTAAAATCAACCTTGTCAAATTCACTTTAAAAATCAGGTGTAAGCAGGTGTAGCTTACTTGTAATGAATATCTGAAAGATCCATAAATAGGACTGTTCAAATTAAAATGTTAAGGAATTTGTAAATTAACACCATCAGGGGTATGTTAAAGCGGACAGTATGTACCAAACCGAAACTAGTTCGGTTCTAGTTAAAAAAAAAAATAGTAAAGTCCACTGCTAAGATATTATTTTAAGCTCCCAGATGTGTGCTTATATATGTATGTGAATTTGTTTACAAACACGCATTTTTTGTCAGCCGGCTGGCTGCTTCCTTTGCTTTCTTCAGCGCTTACGCGGATGGGCACTTCACGCTTGACAGCGCGCTAATCACAATCAACTGATGCATTTCGCCGTTGTGGCACTTGTTGCTGTGCAGTATGCTGTTGTAGCTTTCGGATGCAATTGGTTTTGTTTTGTTTTTTCCTTTTGTTCGTTGTTTTGCTTTTGAAAACATGTAGATGTGCAAAACTCATTAAAATGATAGCTTCAAGTGCGCTCGACTTTTCATCCTTTCGTACTTAAATGCAAAAAATGGCGATAATACATTGTAGGTACTTACATATGTATGTATGTATCTGTACAATAGGGTGGTCCAAAAATGCCTGCGAAAAAGTAAAGTCCTATATGTATATGCCTGTTTTTTTATTTAGAAATTAAAAAAATATTTGCCCGTCGCACACTGGTCGGAGAAGCCATGTTTTACGCGAAAAAGGCATATTTTAAAACTGATAAATTTACCGGAATAAAGCTAGCTCAGAAATGACCAACGAACTCAAAACTGATTAGTATTTTCAATAATACATATCTGCTGAGCAAGTCGTTGTATCCGAATAATTCAACGAAATCTATCGTGGCACGTTGTAACAGTTATAAGTTGATAGCTTTCTTAAAGTTATGTTTTATCGTAAATGCTGGTTTGGTGTTACTTCTTAAACATGGAAAATGATAATTTCATATGAAATACATATTACACGGCTTATTTTTTAAGAAATATTTTCTTTAAAAAGGTTTCTTTAAGGATCTACGAAAAATTGTTGGTATAAATGGTTTCAATAGTAATACCCTAAATAATAACCATTTTTTCATACGAACCATTTTACATTGGCCCATCATAGCATTTAATGGAGTTTTTATGGACCTATAAAATACTGTTGTTATTAAAAAATTGTTAAATAAACAACAGGGAATTATTATTGAAAAACCCTTTAAGAGAAACAGAGTTTTACGATCGGAAAATATTGATTCTCAAGAATTCTATACCATTATTACCAAAAGGTCTTTTTTCCTCATTTAAAAGAAAACTTTGAGCGATCTCTAAATACTCTTATTATAGAACAATCCTAGGGGTGAGCGCCTTAAAATTCCGACTTTACTTATTTTTGGTCCACCTTAATTCACATATATGGTACGCGTTTTGCATGCAACATTATTACGTTTGGCATTCTTGATCAGCGTCCGGTGTAAATGAAGCATTTAGCAGCATATTTGCACTTTGATGCGCAAGTCACTTTGCGATCGCATCAAATGTGTGAATGAAACTAAGTTCGGGT
>NW_016181819.1:0-6131 GCF_001687245.7 Rhagoletis zephyria | reverse complement strand
CAGAAATACGAAAACTGCGATATTTTAGTAACTACTGAAGATTATTCACTCAAAATTGATATTTACAATAATTTTCAGACGAAAAATAAGAAAATTATAAATGTTTGAAAAATGGGCGTGGCCACGCCCACTTATGGTTACATGTGTATATCTTGGCAACCGCTGCACCGATTTCTTCCAAACTTGGCACAGTTGTTGGTCCCGGTACAGCATACCAAAGGCCGAAAATTTAAAAAATCGGACAATAACCACGCCCACATTCCATATTTAGAGAAATACGAAATCTTCGATAAATCAGTAAATATTAAAGCTAATTTATTCAAAATTGGCGCTTGCAACCATCATTTACCAAGAAATACGTTTATAATAAAATTTTGGAAAATGGGCTTGGCACCGCCCACTTATGATCACATATATGTATCTCGGTAACCGTTCTACCAATTTGTACCAAAATCGGTATGGTTATTGTGCTTGCCACAAAAAAAAAATTTTTGAAATCGGCCAAAAATTACGGCCGCTTTTCATATAACAATAAATTTCAGAAATGCTTGAAATTTCAATATTTCGAAATTTAAGGACGCTAACTTACTCAAAATTGATACACCCCGACTAAAGAGGATTAGGAAGCTTACTTTTGAAAATGTTCTTGAAGCGGGTTTGAAAACTTTAATTCAGTTAAATTTGTAATATAAACTGAGTGTTGTCATATGGGAATCAAACGAGAGTATTTGAGAATAATAAAATTGCAACAGGCCGATATTTGTACATAATAGATGTTAAAGAAAAATTTATAGGGGTTTATTAGATCAACAGAAGCCAAATATAAAATTTTGTATGTTTGTAAGCGTACCACGCAAAAGTTAATGTATGGAATTAAATGCATTTTCACCGATGTACATATTGCTAGAGCTCTAATTGAAAATATAGAATCCATTTTTTTTTTGTTTTAGTTTATCGTCGATCATTATTCCTAGGTATTTGAACGTATTTAACCGTTCTCAAAATTTCGCCTCGATATAACCACAAACTTATTTTTTTTTTTTCTGTGTGGAAGGTTTTTCGCTAAAAAAAATTAAAACTTTTCGTTGTTGCTGCCAAAAATTAAGAGATCGTCTCACGTTTTACAATTTCATACAGTTCTCTTTAAAATGTATTTCACTAAACTACTAAACGGCTGCATCGACTTGAAAATAAA
Organism: Rhagoletis zephyria; assembly: GCF_001687245.7. NCBI lineage: Eukaryota > Metazoa > Arthropoda > Insecta > Diptera > Tephritidae > Rhagoletis > Rhagoletis zephyria. Next base: position 4,936 of record NW_016181819.1, on the reverse strand, counting down.
TATTCTGATCAAAAATTTACTCGATATGTAGCTCGAGATATTCCTAAAATTCTTATACAGACTGAAACGTAAAAAACCAATATATCTCTAAAACCAATTACGCTGGGGAACTGAACTTAGCACTGGTGCATATATTGCAAATGCATTGGGAAAGGAGTGTGGCTCCTTCCTTCCATACAAACTGAACTTCTCATATAGCTTATCTCTGGAACTGCTTACGCTAACGTCCTGAAATTCTACACAGCTACATGTGTTATCAATACCGTAGTTATGGGGAAAAGTGGTAATTATTGGATCGATATACATTTACGTAAACACGCAAGTATCATTCGATTGGGAACCATTTTCTCCTAGATTTCTTAGTCTCATTGAACTATTGTATCTTTGTCCTTAATTTTCAGTAAGGTAAAATTTATGTGAAAATTTTGAAGAATTTTTTTAATTTTTCACAAAGTTTTGCTCTTACGAGTTTCGCTATAATCTGTCCTATCTCTATACCTATTTGCATAAAATGATAGCCGTTTTCGTTGTTCGGAATAAACTCAAAAAACACTGAATAGAGTTCCGTCAGATTGTCGGAGGTTATCTTACATACATATATGGTCCAATTACATGCTATTATAAAACTCGCTAGGTGGTGCTGCAGTAGAGTTATTTATAAAAATCGTATTTATTAACCGATTTCGTTCAAATTTTAAATGTGAGCTATGTACCTGTATGATGGAAAGTCTTTTGATACAAATTTACCCGATTAGTGCCGCTGGAGTTAAGGTTGAAATTCATAACACGTATTCATTTTATGGTAAGCAATGGTTTTGCAGAAAATGAACCCAATGGATGGCGCTGAAGTCGAAATGTATAGAAACCCCGTGTGGTTGGTCTGCTTTGGCACTATGTTTAAGTTATACGAATTTAGTTTTCAGATATCTAAATGAAGGATGGGGTTAAGTTTTTCTGACGCCCTCATGCACGATCATGCGGTCTTGCATCTACCCAGAAATCAGTTCATAAATTTTACCACGAATTGGAAAAGTCGTGAATTAAAAAAGAAATATCACCGTAGGTATATCAATTGCTTCATTTGAAAGAAATTTAAGAGATCACACGACTCATTTAGCAATGTACCGGAAAACTTTTCATCCTGTGGGACAACGAGGATTCTTGGCCCTCCTGTAAAGAAAATGCACTTCTGTGCTCTTGAGTTTTCCTATAAGAACTTTTATTGGCATACACATCGCACCAATGTTGAAGTTGCAAGATCATAAAAAAGATTACGCATGATTGGCAAAGATCTCACAGATGGAAATAGGACCACCAGTAAAGCTCATGACACCAAAAGGGATTGGTATTCCATATGGTATCACAGCGTTACTATTATTGGCCTATGTGTGAGGAGGATGCTGCGCCTTAGTGGTTTCAACTTAAATCAAAAACTTTGACTTTACAGACTAATTTTGTTTTTAAACGCTCTTTTGCATTGGCTAACGCAAAAGCTCTTATTAGGCGCCGCGAAGTAAGCGGGCATTGGCTAGTAAAAAATAAAATCAACTACAGTACATTTTGCTTAGCTGCACATCCTTCTTTGCACGAAAAACTTGTGCACTTAACCGAAAAAGGCACTTAAGCGTATTGTCTTTACTACTTCAATGAGGAAGTTATCCAAATCCCTATGAAAACAAATAATGGAGAAGCACTTACCATGTAGAAATTACTGCAAGCGAAATTTTTACCGAATAGTATCTAATTATCTATATAACTACATAAATTTATAGCCGTTTTCGTTGTTCTGCGAGATGAACAAAATAAAAAGTTGTAAAATTAGGTAATTGTAGGGCCAGTGCAGGTAAGCGTAATACTTTCTTTGATAATTGATACTAGTCGCACAATTTTTAAAGCAGGTATCGCCAATGTGCAGGTATGCTAAATGCATCTATCGGAGCAGTTTCCTTATAAATGTTAAAAATAATGCCTCTGATGCGCATTTTGGGATAGGTATCTTAAATGTGCACTTAAGCATAGAGGCAGCAAAGCAAAATATACTGTATATTATTAGGCAAAGAATTGTTAAAGAAGTAACACTGTTTCAGCTAAGGCAGTCAATTTGGCGGATTTAGAGCGAGAAGTTGCCAACTGATAACACCTTGTATTATTGCATAATGAGTTATGCATACTTAGCTTTGCATGATATTTGTCACATAGGAATCTGTTAAGCGGGCTTTGCGAGTAAGCGGTTAACCAACGCATAGCACTTAACATGTAGAATTCTGTTGGGTTTTGATGTTACGTAAAAATTTTATAGCAGTGCAAGTATGCATAACTGGGCTATTAGCAGAGAATGTTAATGTAATTACAATAACATTATCTGCTATTAGTCTGTTCCTCTGTTATAAAGGCTATTATGCATAGTTGGCTTCAGTGTTGTCACATAAGGAATCTGTTAAATGAGCTTCGCGTGTAAGCGGTTACCCACGCACAGCATTGCATACGTAGAAGTCTGTTGGTTTTTGATTTCTATGTAAAAATGGTAGTGCATGCACTGCCTAGTATGCATAACAGAATCATGCACGGCAATACGTCCGGCTGCTCCAAGTAAACGATCGTTACTAATATAAACGGGTATCTAAATAGAATACATATTTGTTTTAAAGGTTTTCTAGTATATTCCTCCGATATAAAAGAACATAGAGACTAAAAGCGCAAACAGTCAACGACGTAGCGCAGACGTAGGTTGACGCAGACATGATCTAGCTTATGGGATTCGCGTTGCTTCTCTCTCTCTCTATCAACAGTAAATTTTATATGCTGCTACGTACTCAACCTACTTTACGCTACGTCGTTGACTAACTGAGCTTTGATAGAGACATTCTTATTGCTTCTCTTTTCAGTATAAGCTCTGACTCATTACTGATTATACCGACTCTATATTACAAAGGTTCTTGTACAGGCCCGTCGAGAGAGAGGGGGTAATGGGGGGAATACCGCTGAAACTTGCTACAATACAACTTTCGGATAGTTTTTCTTCTTGCATATAAAAGCATAAGTATGTGGCAATATTTAATATATACCTAAGATATATTGGAAATGTTTCAACAGCAGACTGTTACATTGCAATTTTCAGAAGTACTTTTTAAAGCTGCTTTATATTATCGAAAAAGTTGTTCTCCTTATTTAACCCAAGAACTACGTATTTAGTGAACTGATAAAATTAATTTTGAGGTCAATACTTGCAAAAAATAGTCGGACTGTTACGTTATAGAGAAAACTGTTACGTTACCTGTGCGATATACATATGTGTAGATTAGAATTGAGTTTCTTTCAGTTTTCTAAGTTATCAGAAGATGAAGACTTTCGAAAGCGTATAAATACATACACAAGTGTGTTGGTGTTGGTTGATTTTTCCGACAGGGTGGTAAGATGATTTATTTTGGAACGAATTTCCGCCATCCCTTGTCAAGTTTGGTTTGCAGACAAACCGTTTCGGCATTGTGCCATCTTCAGTGTCAGTTTTCGTTCTGTCTGGTTCGAGTTTTTGTCCTTAATTTATGTTCATTTATCTTAGGTAATGCGATTTTCGTCGATGATAAATTATTAGAAATGCCATGGTGTCCGTTTTGTTGCTGTGCTGTTTGTTGAGGTATTCCAATATCTGTTCTTCATTTTTCTTTGTTATAAGACATATGATGTCATCAACGTATCTGGCGTAGAACGTCGCTCCTAGTTGTGACGTAAGATACTCCATGTACCTTTCTTCCAAATTCTGCATGAATACCTCCATAACCACCAACGCTAATAAGAAAGTCAGCGAAACTACTGCATGCACAACATAAAGGCCAACGACTAAACGTACTAGAAAATATGGAAAGATACAAACTAAAAACCTTCGACGGAAAATAATAAACGAACAAACAAATACCGCATCGGATGTTATATTCGAACCCTTAAAATTAATTTACGAGAAAAAGAAAAATAACAACAAAACAACAGNACAGGCATGGACACTCCGAACACACCACAAAGTACCACCAGGACAAAAATCACCGACTTTTACCTACCTGCAGGCAAAAACTATACAGAGACAACATAATGGATGTTAATATCGAGGCAGCGAAGATTAACCTGAAATAAAAAAGGACACCATGGCATTTCTAATAATTAATCATCGACGAAGATCACATTACCTAAGATAAATGAACATAAGTTAAGGACAAAAACTCGAACCAGACAAACGAAAGATGACACTGAAGATGGCACAATGCCGAAACCGGTTTGTCTGCATACCAAACTTGACAAGGGATGACGGAAATTCGTTCCAAAGTAAATCACATACACAAGTATTATAGTGACTTTTGCAAGAGTAGTTAACATTTGGTGCTATTTTTTCAGAATATAGAAAGATTTTGCACTGTATTGTTAGTGGACATAAAACTGCTTTAAATACTGGTACGTTACCCACATAAAACTAAAAAAAATTTTACATAGCGCACTTTGCAAGTGGACTACTCAATTAGGTTTTTAAGTGGATTGTAGACTGTTTTATGCAATAAGTAGCATGAATTCAGTATACTTGCGATTTCACATGTACTTCAAAGAAATTAAGAACATGATAATTATGAATAGTGATTTGAAAGATTCTGTTACTGTGCAGCTGGTCGTTTCAGAAGTAATTTTCTGCTTATAACTCGAGCTCGAGCTTACAACTGCTTCAAGATGTTGAGTTTTTCGCAGTTAAGTACTCGAAAAACGGCTTTAATGGCACTTTTGCTTGCTCTATTCCATTTAGTACTATTCTTACCGAAACTGAAATATTGCATATGACAAAAACCGAAATAATGCATACATGAAAACGAACTTCTTGCTGTGTAGGCGGCCTCGGGCCGCCCTTAGGGTTTATAACCTTTACTAAGTAGAACTCTCCTTTCTGTGTTGCCGGAAAAGA
>NW_016181816.1:1762-6133 GCF_001687245.7 Rhagoletis zephyria | reverse complement strand
TTTGGTGTAATAAAGTATGGAATGTAGAGATGATTTAATTTCTCATCAGTTTTGATGTTTTTTTTATTTGAAATAACAGCGTTTGAAAACTATGTAAAATTCCAGATTTTTCAATGATGATACTACATGGTTAACAACTATCACAATTGAACTACTATAAAAAAAATACTAGTTCACATATCCAGGAAAAATTTTAGATTTCATCTAATTTAAGTGTTTATTTGTTAATAAAGAAAAAAACTTTTGGAAATTTGAATGTTCACATATATCATTTTTGGCCACTGCCGTGACACTGTGCGGCNTGCGAAAAATTGTAAGTTCCTCCCCTTGTGTGACAATACAAAGGCACACCACAAATCGGAGGAAAATCTCGGCCAAGCACTAAAAGAAAAGACGGCCGTTATATTCACGTACAAGACGTCTAAAATAAATAAATGCTTTCAGTATAATTCAACGTGGAGTGAAACATTTGTATTACAAAATAGGTATGTATTTATCTGAGCTCTTACAATTACCAATGCTTAAATTGGAACTTACACCTGGGCTTTATTTGATTGTGTACCTATGAAAAGTTTTGTAAATGTGCGACGGCAACTCTTTTTGGCGGGGAAGGAGCTTTAATGGACTTGTAGGAATATTAATAAAACCTTTGCGCACGAATTTTCATATATATTTTGGCCCTTATTCGGATTTCCCACGCCACCCCAATTACGTAGTTCGCTCTCTCATTCTTAATTCGCACTCGAATTACCCTTCGAATTGCGTAATTCGCCATACATAATTTTAAGAGCGAATTACCTCATTTGTAGGTAATTCAGATCGAATTATCATACGAATCACGAACGAATCGGTGCCTTCTCTAATATTTATCGAAAATATATCGAAGTTTTTACCGGGCTTGTCCTCTGTGCTGGCACTTTTTCCAGTTGTTAGAAAATTAACTAATAAAATATTCTCTACATAAATTAAAATCTTTGATGATAAATTTATGGTCCACCTTCGATATTTGCCGTACACAAATATAATAATAAATAGCTTAAAACAAGAAGTAGAGCCATCGTACAGTTTCATAAGTAAAAAAACTATCAGCTGATTGCCAAAAAATGCCTACAGCTGAGATCACCTGTTTTTTGGCATGTGCTCTTATCTTTTACAATTTCTTTCATTTCTATTACAATTTCTTTTATTTCTATTACAACTTATTCAAAATACATTAACCCACTGAACCAAAAACATCAATACACTGACCAAAAACACACCTACAGCCTGCCAGAAAAAACGGTAAGAGTTAGGCTTTCTGCACATTGGTCGGCCAGTCATAGTTGCTTCATTGTCACAATCATGATGCAACGATTACATGACGACTATACTTTCGCACATTCGGTCGTGAAAATTTAATTCATTTGGCTTCTAAAAATTCACTTGGAGCAGGTATTTTCTGTTTTTCTGGTTGATATTTTCGCGAAATATTTACAAAAACCTGCAATTTTTAAAATATAGACTGTGCTGCAACAATACTAGACATAATTTTTCAGTTATATCTCTTATTTTCTTTTCCTGAAATGTGTTTTGTGCATGCACACAGACTTTTTACAATTTCATCATATTTTATAGCTAAAATGCTCACATTTATTGAATTTTAATGCAGTTATCCACTTTTTAATAATTTCCACAGATTTTATGCAAAACATACTAATTTTTATGCAATTTTAATGCAAATATTAACTTTTTCACTATTTTTTCCCCATAAAATGCAAACAAACAATGCGTGCACAACGATTAGCAAACGACATTGTCGTACTTATCCGTNAACGATTTACAAGTGTTTGGCGTGGAAACATGGTAATTAACAAATTACTTTGCGAATTAGACTAATTTTACACAGTTCAAGTATTGAACTCAATTCTGCTCGCATGTGGAAGAGAGGGGATGAGAAGAAAAGGGACGAGTACAAATGCGTCTGTACCGTCAAGTCGTTTCAACTTTCTTGCTTTGCTTTTGACATTTTCGTTGTTTCCCATTTAAAAAACCATAAACTTCAATTCAACAGAATTGAAGCGTGTAAAAGCAAATAGAAAATACAAAAGAGAATTAGCTTCAATTGCTTTCGAGTACTTGAATCATGTAAATCGGGTGTAACTTAAAGAGCGAATTACGAAGCGTAGAAACATCGTATTACCTCATTTGTTGATAATTCAGATACAATTACCAGGCGAATTACGAACAAATCGGTGCCGTCTCTAATTTTTATCGTAAATTTATCGAAAATAGCCCACAAATCAAAACTTGCATTTTTTTGAGTACGAAAAGTAAAGTTTATAAATGTGTACATCCCTAATTTAATACGGAAACTTATAAATTTTAAGGAAGAACCTACATTTTGCATCAATTTTGTAGTGAAGAAAACAAGAACAAAACACAGATACAGAGAACTGCCAAATCTAATTAAGAATGTGCTCGTGGGAATTGGGTAGCTCGTGGGAATTGGGTAGTTCGCGATCGTAATTGGGGGAGCTAACAAAGTAATTCTGGACGCTCACACACATCTGTCAAAGTGGATCATGAAAGGAACGCATACTTTTATAAATAAACATGTACACAACACATACACAAAACGGCACTCACGTACACAATACAGTCATAAAAACGGTACTAGACCGTCTCGCCATAAACCAAAAATGTGTCTTTCGTTCATGCCGTCTCGCCTTATTTCGGTATGCTTACACCGGATTTACATGATTCAAGTACTTGAAAGCAATTCTTGCTCATTCTCTTTTGTGTTTTCTATTTGCTTTTACACGTTTCAATTCTGTTGAATTCAAGTTTTTGGTTCTTTAAATGGGAAGCAACGAAAATGCCAAAAGCAAAGCACGAAAGTTGAAACGACTTGACGGTACAGAGGCATGTGTACTCGTCCCTTTTCTTCTCACCCCCTCTCTTCCACATGCGAGCAGAATTGAATTCAATACTTGAACTGTGTAAAAGCAGTCTTACACATTCAGATGTTAGCTTAGACTGCTCTTACACAGTTCAAGTATTGAATTCAATTCTGCTCGCATGTGGAAGAGAGGGGGTGAGAAGAAAAGGGACGAGTACACATGCGTCTGTACCGTCAAGTCGTTTCAACTTTCTTGCTTTGCTTTTAGCATTTTCGTTGCTTCCCATTTAAAGAACCAAAAACTTGAATTCAACAGAATTGAAACGTGTAAAAGCAAATAGAAAACACAAAGGAGAATGAGCAAGAATTGCTTTCAAGCACTTGAATCATGTAAATCGGGTGATACTGCCAATATAGAAGTATTATGAGTGTGTGCTAAAGGCACCTGGTACACGATCAATACGGATCGCGATATTTGGATCGTGATCCATATTGATGGATCTAAAAATATTGATGGATCGTGAGTATGTGCTTAACGTTCAATAATTATCGCGTCAGTATTTGCATAATTTTTGTGCCTCATGCTTATTATGGCGCAATAAAATATATATATTTTGTTCCAATAATTTACAGAAAATGCATTCCACTATTCTTTTAAAATTTCTAATGTTAATTTAAATGCCTTCAATTTGTTTTGTAAGGTTTTAAGAGCCTTGAGCGAATATGTTTTCGATGTTCACATTATGAGTACAAAATGTAGTAACGAAATGTATAGATCGCGTTTTTAATGTGCTACACCTTCAATATTTATTTCGCGATCCGCGATCCCTGATCCGGATTTCAAAACTTCTAGATATTTTGCGATCCATATAACTTGCTGTCTCCACAGGCAAAAGTTTTTATCTTGATAATGTTATCAGGCAAAATTTTGCCCATGGAGACCGCATATTGCTCTTGGCAAGCAATAATTATCAGAGCTTTTATCTTGATAAATATTGCCAGCAATTTAGTACTTTGATAGCTACATTTTCATTTGCGCAATAGCTTCGTGGAGACAACATTATCGATATTTCAATATAAAAGCAAAAATGAACTGTTTTCTATTAAAATATGTGTTATTATTTGCTTGGGTGTGAAATAGTATACTTTTTAAACTTTTTAATTGATGAAAACCGGCAAAAATTGCCATCTTATAAATGCTTTTATCAAGATAAAAAATGCCCACGCACAAATATTGCCGCTGATAAAATTTTTATCAGGCAATAAAAATGACAGTTGGTAGGCAAAAACTTTTGCCTGTGGAGATGGGCCGTAACGATCCATCATTGCTACACCTTCAATAAATAGGTGCGTTCGTTTAAAATCTCCAGCAGAAACCAACCAACTGCCAAATTCCGGCGAAATGTCATCTGTTCGCTCACAAGAGAGAAATATCCCAAATAGTACGCGAACAGAAAATTTGCAGAAACTTGCAAGTTAGACGAACAGCTGAT
>NW_016181816.1:0-1744 GCF_001687245.7 Rhagoletis zephyria | reverse complement strand
CTTCCAAACCATCAAATTCAATTTTGTGATTTGCGTAAATGCCAACCAGCTGTTTTTGATCAGCTGTTTTCCTGTTGGCAAATTGCTGTTGGCAAAAATTTTTCCAACAGAAACCAGCAGCTTCCCCTCAAAATGAAATGTCACTTTGCTCTCTCAATTTCCCCTACTTTGCAAGTTTTTTGCGTACGCGAACGCAAAAACTTGTAAGTTTTGGTTAAACATGAACAATTAACAGCTACGCGAACGAACCTACTATCAAAATCCAGGATCGTGATCCAAACATCGCTATAGGTATTGATGGTGTGACAGGGGCCTATCCCTTTATCACTTTAGATGAAGGCCTCTAAAAAACATAGGTATCTCACAATGTTTATATGGACTTTGGAAAAAGCTGTCATACATTTTTTAAATAAACATCAAAAATTTCGATTTATTGACAATTTCGGCCTATTCCAAATACGTGAAACTTTTTTGTCTAAATCTTTATTCTTTCACTTGGATCACCCAGTTCGCAGACGCCATTTGCAAACTTCAGCGAAAATTTCCCGTTCAGCCGCCATCACATTCGTTGCTTGTTCGGGTATTGTTCATTCGTTGATCACAATTTGGTAATTGCTCGTTCAATTGCCATCACGTCGTTTTCGCTTTTTCCTGCACATTTAAATTAGTTAAAATATTATACAGTAAAATTATAGTATTTTACTTTTATTGTATAACTAAAAATTTGACTAATGCTTCGAAAAACGTAAATTAATTACTTTTTTCGTAACAATAAGTGAAATACGCAGTAGAACAGAGCAGCAAAGTGATCGGAAAATTGTGGAAAAAATCACCAATTTTCTTTTTTTGGAGCTCCTCACGCACCTAAAGAAAATATATACACTTATTGACTACTGCAGGAATCGTAGTGAAAATCGACGCGACAGCAAAAACTAAGCCGTATGATATAAATCCACTTTAATTGAAAGCGGAAAGGCTGAGCAGTTTTATTGGAGCGTAGAACTGGAATCAAAAACTTCGCATCGAAGCGGAAAACTTGAATATTTCGGTGAAATAGTTGGTAATTGAAGCATTGGGTAAGTGAATAAATAAATATATTATCCTACTTATATATATATATGTCCTGCCTTTTGTTTTTATTGAGTAAGCGCTTTCACCTTATTGCATCAAAAAACGATCCACTATCGATTTTCTCAACGACGGACAGCGTACGTTGAACGAAGTTATATGTATACATATATAGTATATATAAAAGTACTTAAATATATGTATAGTTGTAGTTGGATACGTATATGTATATAGAACTTCTGCTTTTTCACAAGTGATAACCATGTGGTTCTTGATCTCAACTAGTTCATATTTAATTAGCGGCCAACAATAAATTCGTTTATGACATTTGGCTTTCGTCAACTGTAATTTAGAATATTTCAAATACATTGCAAGACTTCAATAGGAATGAAAGGAACTTTTATTGCTTTATGTTTGCCTCCGCGAGCTTATATTCGGGCTAGGTTACTTATAAGGTTAGGCTTCTTTGATGATCATTTGTCAGTTGAGTAGACATAGGTAACCATATCTACCATTTTTTAAATGTCATTCCTATGCCAATATCTTTGCTAAAATTTTGTATTTTTCCTGTTCCTTTTTGTCTTTTCTTAAAAATAAAAAATAAATAGAATCTGCGTGGATTGCACGGCGTTTGACATAAAATAATAAAATACAAACGAATCTTCTTCGTCAAGAC
>NW_016181815.1:0-6133 GCF_001687245.7 Rhagoletis zephyria | reverse complement strand
GGAACTTCTGCCCAAAATTGCATTGCATTACTTACATATATTATTCCATTTTACAAAACTAATTCTATTAAACTAAATTACAATTTTTCTATGATATCATCACTGTAACTAAAAGGTTTTAGAAGGTAACTATATGCTCATGCGATGGGCAAAGTATTTCCGACTGAAAACATATTAACTTTTTTAATAGTATCGAAATTAGTTGGTAATTTTAAAAACATACATACATGTCCTCAGGTCCGTCGAGAGGGAGGGGGAAAAGGGGTGAATCCCCCCGGGTCCGGGCTTCTTAAGGGTCCCAAAATATCAAAAGAATCATACCTTGTTATTTTTATACTATGTGATTGATCTTTCGTTATAGGCTTTTATTATAAACACTAGCACACCCGGCGAACTTCGTCTCGCCCAAAATTAATTTTTTGTATTGAAACATTTTGGTCCAACATTTTCACCAACAGTTCACGTTTATGATTTTCAGTGACTCATTTATCTTCTAGTATTACACCTTGGTGGTTGTTATCTTAAATAACCTAGCAAAAGTGTATATGCATACAAAGATACCTAATAGCTTCAGTGCGTTTGAAAGGCGCCACGCCCCCCTATAAAAAAAAGCCGCAATTTTCTCTAAGAGTATGGGATTGATTTCATATATCTCCATGCCATGTTCGAGTACTCTGTCATGAACACTTCTAGAGATATGCAGTATGAAAAATTCGGTTTGTATGGGAGGTACTACGCCCCTTGCACCTAGCGGTATAAAATATACTTTACATCCAAGAATGATAGAATACAAGATTGCGCCGATCAGAGAGGATTTTTGAGAATAACTTTTGTGTGACGTCACACTGGTGCAATTGCGAGAGAGAAATGCCAAAACGTGAGCAAGAATGGAAGAAGAAGAAAAAATGTTGCAAGGAAAACGTAAACAAGTTGCACAAGTGTGACGTCATGCAAACCACGATTCTGTCAAATTCGTTAAGAGAGGAATAGCGGTCCGAGATCGGCGCAACCTTTGTATTCTCTCAATCGTGCTTTACATCCGATTCTTNACAGTTCACGTTTATGATTTTCAGTGACGCATTTATCTTCTAATATTACGCCTTGGTGGTTGTCATCTTAAATAACTTAGCAAAAGTGTCTATGTATACAAAGATACCTAATAGCTTCAGTGCGTTTGAAACGCGCCACGCTCCCCTATAAAAAAAAAGCCGCAATTGTCTCTAAGAGTATGGGATTGATTTCATATATCTTCATGCCATGTTCGAGTACTCTGTCATGAACACTTCTAGAGATATGCAGTATGAAAAATTCGGTTTGTATGGGAGGTACTACGCCCCTTGCACCTAGCGGTATAAAATATACTTTACATCCAAGAATGATAGAATACAAGATTGCGCCGATCAGAGAGGATTTTTGAGAATAACTTTTGGGTGACGTCACACTGGTGCAATTGCGAGAGAGAAATGCCAAAACGTGAGCAAGAATGGAAGAAGAAGAAAAAATGTTGCAAGGAAAACGTAAACAAGTTGCACAAGTGTGACGTCATGCAAACCACGATTCTGTCAAATTCGTTAAGAGAGGAATAGCGGTCCGAGATCGGCGCAACCTTTGTATTCTCTCAATCGTGCTTTACATCCGATTCTTATACCTACCATATATGCACAAAAAATTTCATAAAGATCGGTCAAGCCGTTTAGGAGTAGTTTGACCACTAACACCGTTAGTTAGTCAGAGGTGGTCCCATACTAATCTGGTTAAGATCCGATCAGCGGATCATGAGATATATATATTTTGTTTTTATATGAGAGTTGAAGTCGGTTTTTTTTTGCTAAAAATTACTTGTATATTACATATTCCGATTCGTGCTGATTGTTTCTGACTGTATAAAAAAATTNTATATGAGAGTTGAAGTCGGTTTTTTTTGCTAAAAATTACTTGTATATTACATATTCCGATTCGTGCTGATTGTTTCTGACTGCATAAAAAAATGATCATATGGCCCAAAACGCGGACTATTACATTACGTTTTGGCTCAAAGTGCTTTTCAAATACCGCTGAAACTCACTAGAATACCATTTTCGGATAGTTTTTCTTCTTGCATCTGAAAGCATTAGTATGTGGCAATATTTAATATATACCTAAAATATATTGTAACTCCTGTTGTTTAGGAGTTATGAATGTTTCCACAGTGGACTGTTACATTACAATTTTGGAAGTANATCATATGGCCCAAAACGCGGACTATTACATTACGTTTTGGCTCAAAGTGCTTTTCAAATACCGCTGAAACTCACTAGAATACCATTTTCGGATAGTTTTTCTTCTTGCATCTGAAAGCATTAGTATGTGGCAATATTTAATATATACCTAAAATATATTGTAACTCCTGTTGTTTAGGAGTTATGAATGTTTCCACAGTGGACTGTTACATTACAATTTTGGAAGTACTTTTTAAAGCTTGGTGAAAATTTCTCAACTGGACCTCGGATTTCAGTCAAGTTCGAATTTTCGCGTGAAAACTTGTGGGTTGAGAAGTTTATTGATATGAAAGGGATCCGAGAATTTTTTTGAAAATTTTTAATTTTTAAAGTTTTTATAAGCATATTTATTTTAAGTTATCTTTTTTCAAAACTCATTTTCTCTTAAAGTATTTGACGAAAGTGGATGAAATTAAGCGTAGTGGCATTAGAGCTTTAAAAAAATATTTTTATAATTTAGAATATTTTATTTTTTTTTTAATTTAAACATTATAAATATTCAAGTTCCAATAAAATTATGTTCTCGATGAGTGTTTTCCATTTCGTTTGCATTTTCGAAAACTGCATTTATTAAAGAAAATATTAAAAAAAAAATTCGTCACAGCGCGCACGCATCGTGAACCATGTACGCTCACCGCCGATGCGCATTTTTAGGTTAAGTTTTGCATCGGAGGTATGTGTTAAAATAATTTAAAATAATAAATAAAAAATAACTATATATATAAATCTATTACTTAAATGGATATGTCCTGATTTACCATATTTTTTACTGGTAATCACTTATTGGATAAACTGCAATTAAGAAAAAAAGTCATCTGACTTTAAGCTAACCAAAAGATAAATGTAAAATGCAAAGCTGTAACATTTTCTTTAATTTACATTACATTCACTTGCTTTTTGTTGCATATCAATAACATCAACGATACTTTTAGAAACACAATACATCGTCAAAGATTTCAGGGCTGCGTTTAGGAACATTTTACTTTGTTCAACTACAAAGCAAACGGCGTTTTGGAAAACGACCTCTATTGCCTCTATGGCCTCTATGGGGTGGGGAAATGCTGATTGAGTTGTATACGCATCATCATAAATATTCGAGCCTCTTGAGGAGCCGAAGTGAGCAGTATTTTGCTAAATGCTTTATTATAAATTTGTAGGTTAATCATGCATATTCATATTTCGAGTTATTTAAAAAACTAGTTTATTATTTAATTTAATCAAAAAAGGATCTAAAAGCTTTTTAAAACCCAACATTGAATATGTTTGAGTCTACGTATTTGGTATTGAAAGAAAAAATATCTAATTATTCAGTGATGAAAAACGATTCATCCGAAACTCCTGTCCGGAGATTTTTTTATCAATAAAATATTTCGAATGAAGTTTATTAATTTCAGCAATATTGCATACGAAGACATTCTGTGTTCACCGGAAATCTAATTTAGCAAAGACTTTTGCAAGTGGAGGTGGGAAACTATCGAAGGCACTATTGATAGTATCGATGGCGCATGATTATCGCAACTACCGATGGTGCTTACTATCGATACTATTGATGATATTTGATACCTGTGTATGTAAACGGGTAGAAAAATTTCACTTTTAACTGAGATTGTGGGATTGATTAATGATAAATATTGTACATATTTTCTCATTAGCGAAGTATGTGGGAAACTATCGCGGCTGAAATTAACTATCGACACAATCAATAGTTGTCCAAAAACTATCGCCGACAATCCATTATCGATAGTTTGCCACCACTATTTGCAAGATCTTGCTTGTTGCGTTCTGCGAGCGTAAAAATTGTGCATGGAACGGGATTTAAATATTCGAAAGAATTAAAAATAATTGGATTGTGTTGACTTTATCTGATCATTACATTTTACTTTTTACATGGCAATATTAATTGCATATAAGTAAATGCAAACGCATGCACATACAAATGTTGTAGTAAATTAAAGTTTACATACGTATGTACATAGGAAAAGTGTTTCATGGTCTACATTTCCGGTTGTGCCCTAATTCCATGCCTACTCTCTGACAATCCGAAGTAAATCACTTATAAACCATCAGTCCATGAAAAAAATTACTAAAGAGCTTTCAACCGGAACGGAAATAATCACTTTGTTCATGCAAATTATGAGTATACATACATATGTATGTATGTAGAGCAAAAGTAATAAAACACCGCAAAGGCTGATATAAAAAAAAATTATAATTGAGACAAAGCGTCCAGAAATTGACAAAGCGACTAAAGTGCTTTATTAGTGCCACGTTTTGCCTTATTTTACCTTATTTGCTGCTCCCAACTCGGCAGCACGCTTCAAAGTTTTGGAATAATTTTTATCTCCAGCCTTTCGCTCCGCTCCCAGTGCCCTGCTCTCGCACAGCTTACCCATGTATTGTGCTAGGAGATGCAGCAATTTTTAAATTTATTATTTTTGTTATTCTTATGTCTGGTGGTTTCCAGCTTTGCTATCTGGTTGCACGTGTTTCAAAGCAAGTTTGTTTATTGGTAGTTAGTTGGAATTTTATGTTCTTGCTGGTTTTTTTGCAGCACATAACTGACATTGGTGGGGAAGTTCCATTGATATCGCATAGTTGATTGCTATGGTATCATAGCATAAGTTTATGCCACAATTTGTGGTTGAGTGCGTTCAAGTGCCGAAAAGTTTTAGGTTTTGAATACCACTAAATTGCAATAATATTATTAATGCTTATTTACTTAAAATAAAATTGGTGCTTATTTGTTTCTTTCAGAATTAATTACTCTTGAACACATGTATTTACAAGAAGAAGGCAAAAACTTCGAGTAAACTGGCGTATTACAAGTTAAATAAACGTGGCCAAGAAGTAAGGTGAGTACAATAGTTAAAATATTTAAGAATCGGCGTTTGCGTGGGATGGGAAAAAAGTTTGTAGCTACTCTCTGAGTTTGAAGACTTACTTTCAGAAATTTTTTAGGGTCGTGAATATTTCCAGGATTTCCACGCCCTTAAAACAGCCAAATTGCTGTTGAATTTTAGATTTTTTAATACTATATTTTCTTCTAGAAGGGTTTTACAAGTGGACTGAATTACTCCAGCACACATAAAAAATTGGTCTGGGCTTTTAACCAGACCCACCTACCGACATGTATTTTGACCCGCTGAATCCGAATCTGAGGTCCGTTTGACTCATACACCCTCAAATATTCGAGTAAATTGCAAAAATCCGAAAAAAATAAAAAAACGCAACTTCCGCAAATTACTCTAATAATTTTTGAGTATAACCAACAATGTGCAGCTAAAAATTTCTGTTTATTTTTTTGCCGCCAGTCTTTTGTGTTTTTTTTTTTTTCATTTAATAATTGCCACTGATAAAAAATTGCGTTGATTTAAATTTTTTACGAACAATCATAGTGCGAAATTATATACCAGTACATTTTTTCTTTTTATTTAAATAATCGTTTAAAAATATTTAGGCAATCAAAAGCTTCTCGGGATTCCAGTAAAATGAGTTTTGAATGGAGCACGATATAGTAGCCTTTTATCTATATATCTATATTTATACCTATGTATGTATATACAAATTGTGCATTAAAGCGTTCGAAAATTAATAGATGCAATAAGAAGATAACTACGAAAAATAAAGCGGGAACGAAAAGTTTTATTTGTACAAAATAATTCAGCAAACACCTACCAAAATGAGACAAAACTTACCCTTTTACCAACCCAAATTTTTTCCGCCAACTTTGGTAACAATTTACCAAAGTGGTAACCCTGAATATAGTGCCCAAGGAACGATAAGGTCATCCTTTAATGATACATTTTGACAACTTATTTATTATTTCTTAATTTTAATAAATTGTGTATAAAAATATATACTATACCAATTTTATG
>NW_016181814.1:0-6133 GCF_001687245.7 Rhagoletis zephyria | reverse complement strand
TATAATAGGGAGGTTTTAGTTTTTTAAACTATAATTTTATTTCTTTTCTAATCATTTTTACAAATTTTGTTTTTTTTTACCACCTGAGTAAAACTCGTCGTTTCTTGGTGTTGAATCCAAATCTGGCCTCACAATTGCTCTATCACTAGAATTTTGAGATATCCTAACCTCAAAGTGCCAAAAACACGGTTTTTAGCGATATTTGAGTACTTCGATATTATGTTAAGAAAAAAGCATCCCTTGATTCAAAAAAATTTTTAGTGTGGTAAAACGCCTTTTTTCCAAGTTTTTTTTGCTTTTTGAAAATGAAAAGATGGCAACACTGCTCTTCTGTCACGGGTGGGACAAAAAAAAAGAAGGGGAGAAGATATATGTTACGAAAATTCTGCGAATTTATTTCATTTTTCTGTGTGAATAAAACAAAGGCAAAAACCACAACAAAAATGATGGCTTTATTAAAAACAAATCCGAAATTCCTCTGTCACGGGTGGGACACGTACGAATTTTTATACGAAAAGAAGCTTTTAGTGTGGTCCATATGAAAGATTAGTTATTAAAAAATATAAGAAGCCATGTAGGGGTTCAATTCACTCACGTTATATAGAAGTAAAAGCAGCGTCAGCCAAAAAAAATTATTGAAAATCTCCTAGCGTCTTGAAATTTTTGCTTTTTCCTACTTAAATATAATACGCTATAAAACTGCATACCTAGAATTTTTCTAAAAATTATGAACAAAAAGTTTAAACTTTTTGGGTGTAACTCTTAAATTTTGTTGAAATTTATAATTTTTGTACGAAGATGGAAATGTTGATTTATGTGGTTCTGGTTATGTAATATGCTAGACTTTTATAAAAAAAAAACTGTGAACATTAAATAAAAAAAGAAAGAAGAAAAACTGGTCAAAATGTAACTTAAGTTAATTAGCTGACCACAAGGGTATATAGGTAATGGGCGAGTCCGCGCTTCCGTCCTTCTCCCCTGCGTCCACCTCTACAAACAAATAAAGCTTATCGGGTGTGACAAGACCAATACTGCTTAATAATAATTCATAATATAGAAAAAGCCCTCACACAATTTAATATATAATACAATTTTATTACACGCAGATACTTGAATTAAGAATCGCAAATTATTGGACAGTACTTTCAACACAAACTACAACATATAAACCTCCTCAAAAAATTTACTTATAACTTGATTTTAAAACGTAAAAAAGGCAACAAAAATACATTTAAAGCTTTAATTTGTTATTTTTTGATTGATTCAAGAAGTTGTATTCATGTATTATCCACATATTTGTTAGTTTATTAAAGAAAAAAAAAATTGTGCTTTGAGGTTCAGTTTCCCATGGAACCTCCCATATACATACATATATATGTATGTATGCACTTGCCGTTTTTCCAATAGCCTGCTGGCACGAGGTTGCTCATATGCATATTTAAACAGCAAATTGCAATTTTAGCAGCAACAATTTATTTAATTGCAAAATGCTATTAATGCCACAACGCAATAATTATTGCAGCATCAATTTTCGCCATTGTGTGCCAGTGCGCGCGTATGCAAGTATGCATTCCTTTAGACTTTTGCATGCATGTACATTAGGGTGCATCACTCCCCATACAAAAAAGTCGCTACTGTTTTTACATCGGCAAAATATTTTAGAAAAATATTAAGTTCTACCTGAAAATATTTCCGAAAAACGAGTTTTTTATGTTATATATTTTTTTCCTAAAAAATCGCATAACATAATAGAAGAGTTTAAGCTCACAAATTCTGCATAAAAATGATATTTTTGGAGTATTTTTTTTTTCAAATCGCTCCAGCTCACGTAGATCTTATTATTTTTCTGAAATATTTTGCCGGAAGTCTCATAATATAATAGATTTTATAATTCCGCTGGATTGATGAGGCACTCTAACGTACATAGGTATATATGTTCATTTATTATACGCGCTTGTATTCAATTGTGGTCAACACTTTCAATGTGTGAAAATGTGTAATTTTTGTGCAAAAATATCGTTATTTTTAATGTAAAAATAAATCACATCACTGCAACTACGAGTATGCTGTAGATAGACACCGCCACAATTATATCTCAAACTGAAAAAAATCGAAACTGCGCTGGCCTTTTTCCAGCATTTACAATAATATTTTAAATACTCAAATTAAAAGTGCGGTTAAATTCTCTTTTTGAACGCCGATGCTTCCGTCCTTACAGATATGTATGTTTTTAGATATTTCCTACATATGCAAGTATATATATGCGTTTCTGTGTATATATATTTATCATTTATCTGTGACTTTGCACATGCATACATACGTATGTATGGCGCTTTCCTAGGAAGTGCCCAGTAGGCATTATTAAGCAATTAAAGTTGTTCCTTGCTTTATAATACATATTTTATATTTTATAGCAAAAGGATCGATTCTTTACCCCTTTTTGTATGTAATGATTATAGTTTCAAGGCCATCTGATTCAGTTTCCTTAAAGGAGGAAATTTACATCAAAGACTGGTCATGTCCGGACACGCATCGACATGTTTTATTTCAAGTATTCAAGTGTTTTCATTATTCCAACTTCCATCGCTTTGGAAACATACATATTTATCTTCTCATTTACCCTCGAAGAATCTTCTATTACAGCTTCCAAAAAGGAGTTCCTATTGACAAAGCTCCACCTTAAGCGGCTATCAGTTAAATCGGCTCAAACGAATCTGGGCATCGACTTACAGTTAGTCGGACTTGCTTGTAGGCAGAGTCGTGCGGTCAGAACTGGCAGGGGCATCGCTGGGCAGATATGTAAGTATATACGTTTGCAGTATTCTGTTACCTCTTCTAAGGGTTATGGCGATTAATTAATTGCTGCGAGCCTTTGTAGAGGAGGGGCGCTACGATCATTTCGAATGCTGATCTGATGAAGTTTCAATGCACAACTTCCTCGGAGGCAAGGCATGTTCTACTCACCTTTTTTTCAATACAGATTGTTGGAAAATAATTGTCGTGATAAGACGCTTTGAAGCTGTGAGAATTATTGCCCTACCGTGCATGGACTACTGTATAAAAAGGCAAAAACTATACAAAGAGGTTTAAAATGTTTATTTCAGATAAAAAAGAACTCATGAACAGCAAACGAAACTTATCTATAGACACGGACCTGCCATTGAAAGGCATGCGGAGAGTTTAGGGTTGCCCCATAACAACTTCTGCGGAAATGAGGAGGAAACCATGCACACTTATCGCTTCTTTTTTACCTAAAATTTTACTTATTTTGTTCTTTCAAATTAGAAATTGGCATAACTGTAATTTGTGCTGAGTGGTAATTTCAAAAAAACGTTAAGCTGGTGGTAAGCTGGTCTAACATGGCAACATTGGACACCCCAGTTATGGGAATGTCCCACACTTTGTAGAAGAAGAAGAAGGTTCATGGGTTTAACGAGGGTTTAACCGATATAGCTAAAGTGGGATTACAGCAACAATTAGGTTTCACAGACTCCACACTTTGAGTAGCAGGGGATTTACAATCCGCATGGTAGCACAACGGCCCCAAAAATATGAGCCAGAGCGTGGGCGTTGTGCCGACTGGGTACGATACGAGCATATGTTTATGTATGTATAAGTATGCTTATGCATATATGAATATATAGGTACATAACTAGGTATATTTCCTCTTATGTGAATTCATGTTTATAAAAAGACTCGACGATTTCGCTAATAACAATTGCTCTTACTTAAAATTTTAATGGCAATCAATGGCTGGCGCTTTCTGCATTTGCAGTCAAAATTTACATACACTCACATACATACATGTTCACTCACACGTTTATCATATTACGCATGTATGCATACACATATGCGACTGGAAGTGATAATTTTCGTTTATATGTAAATTTGGGTTCATTTAATGTTAATTTATTGCAGAAT
The DNA here is from genome assembly GCF_001687245.7 of Rhagoletis zephyria. Taxonomy (NCBI): domain Eukaryota; kingdom Metazoa; phylum Arthropoda; class Insecta; order Diptera; family Tephritidae; genus Rhagoletis; species Rhagoletis zephyria. The sequence goes on along the minus strand of NW_016181814.1, from coordinate 2,212 downwards.
AATGCACGCATCTCTCTCTGCAGTAGTATTTGTAGCGAAATTACAGGCAAAATACATTTATAGAAGTGTATAATTTGAGTGCAATTGGACCTGTAAATGCAGTTCAGTGAAGTTTACACTCGTATATGTACATTTATGTAATATTCTTCCTATTATTGCTTCTTTCCGCTCAGTATTTAATATTTCCTAATTATTTACTTATTATATAATCGTACATAGTCTAATATAATCTTGCCAGCAGTCTTGCAAACGATTCACCTTTCAGGTACTTAAGTATGCAGTTTGGTAATGCCAATCAGTCATCCTGTGTTGCTGTACAGAGAAGAATTTAATTTCTTAAACATAAAAGGCCGTCTTAGCTAATAGTTTCTTGTCAAAGATATTTTGCAGGAAACATTTTTTAAATTATCTGTGTCGTAAGGAAAAATATACTCAAGAAACTAAGAAAAAAGTGACATGTAGAATAACAATATGGGTTCAAAACGAAAGTCAGAATTCTGAAGAATTGAAAAAAATTAATTTAGTTTGGTTCAAAAGGGCGAATAGGTACCGAAAATGACCTTTCTTTTTTTTATACTAAACTAAGAAAATTATAGGAACGAAATTAGAGGATCTGGTCGTGTATACATGTATTGGACCTTAACGTATATTTTTTCAAAAATAAATATTATATAAATAAAACGACATTTTCAATACCCTTTCGTCCACGTGCCCCAAAAAAGTTAATCTTTTCCAATTCTGCAGAATTTTCTATTTCATTTGTTTTTACACAAATCGAGGGGACTACAGTTTTATGCCGCCATCGAAAAGCAAATGGGTTTTTTTGACAGAAATACACTCGGAGGTTTGCCTTTGCCTGCCGAGAGGCGACCGGTGTTCGAAAAAAACTTTTTCTAATTTAGATGTTGCTCGGATCATGGATGTGAACGTGGACGTGGGTTCGGTCCTACGGAGTGATATTACTCACCTCAGTGACCGTTGGTACAAGTACTTTTATGAAAAATACGTTAATCCGCGCTGTAAATCGAATAAGTACATATGAATGTACTTACTATTCATGGACGAATTGAATAAAAATTCCACGAACCCAAATTGAATAATGAAAACTGAAAGAGGAAAAACAATTAGAATTAACACAGACAAAGTGTCTGCTTTGCTTGCAAACAGTCTGTACTAATTACATTTGTTACACAAAAATATTTAGAAGTTTAAAACTATTTAGAACAGATATTAAGATAATACCAGCATTTGTGCTATACCAAACCGATTACTCAATATTGAATAGGCTTTGCATTTTCAAACAGAAATTAAACCAAGGATTGCTAGTTGTACATATTTACATATGTATATACAAATGTACTAGTATGTAGTACATACGAAGTGCCTACTCGCTGCAGCAGACGAGTAGGCACTCAAAAAGTGTAACGCTTACCACTCAGGTGTCACAAAGTACAATAGTTAGCGAGCGCGTGATCGCATATGATCCTCCTTTAGGCTACTGTTTGCGTTTGCCGAATATCCTAAATAGTAACGCCTTGCATCTCAACTATGTACATATATATGTATGCTCATGTGGTTGTTGCGCATTAATACTAAATCTGCTTATGCAGATATACATACATACTTATGTATGTATGTATGTATGTATGTATGTATGTAGGGATAAAAGGATTTTCCACCACGCACAATCCACTTTACGCTTGAGCACTTCCACTTCAACAATGTTTGGAGAGAGCCTACGTGTATCCATATCGCATCAGCTTTTCTGTCTTTGTAAGCGAAACAATTGTCACAATGCTTACCTTTGCTTTTGCTTTTACCAGATCGTGAAGATACATACATATATGTATGTATGTATTTCAATTGTACCAATTTGGGTCGAGTTGTATAGACTTAANTTTTCAAACAGAAATTAAACCAAGGATTGCTAGTTGTACATATTTACATATGTATATACAAATGTACTAGTATGTAGTACATACGAAGTGCCTACTCGCTGCAGCAGACGAGTAGGCACTCAAAAAGTGTAACGCTTACCACTCAGGTGTCACAAAGTACAATAGTTAGCGAGCGCGTGATCGCATATGATCCTCCTTTAGGCTACTGTTTGCGTTTGCCGAATATCCTAAATAGTAACGCCTTGCATCTCAACTATGTACATATATATGTATGCTCATGTGGTTGTTGCGCATTAATACTAAATCTGCTTATG
>NW_016181813.1:0-6133 GCF_001687245.7 Rhagoletis zephyria | reverse complement strand
CAAACAGTGTCCACCATTTCAATACTCGAATTGTCATAATCAACTTTATCACAACATCAGCACAATGTCTTTTACCAAGCTAGTGTTCTTTACTATTGTGCTCAGCATCAGCACAGTGAGCAGCAGCAGCAGCAACAACAACAACAAAAACTCCACAAATGAAAGCGGAAAAGGAGTTCGAAAGACGATCGCCGACCGCTGGAGCGCCGGCTACCACTATCAACATCACCGTCGTCTCCAGAAAAGTCCCAGCAACGGCTGTGTAGAGAACCAGATTCGGGTTCGCCGGGAATGTTACAACAAAAGTAAGCACTTGAAAGTGCACAAATAAACTCACTAAACAAACACTATATTTTCTCCAATTCTCAGCCTCCCTTTTCTTCCCCTGCAAAGTGAAAGAGCAGTGCCAGGCTCTGGTGGCCCATTCCTACTGTGGTTTTCCCGAAAAGAAGGACGACATCATAGATCGGCATCTGTGCATCTGTATTGAAGGGTATCGCCCAAAAAAAGACATGGACATTACCGATGAAACCGTCTATTACTGCACGCCGATTCACGAGTGCTCCACCGAGCACTACAATCCCAATCACCTGCCCGGAGACTGTCCACTGGAACACGAGTTTTGCGACCGGAACATCTGCCTCTGTGCACCCAACTACCGACGGGACAGCGCTAGCTTCGAATGTATTTGGGCAGTGCCCGACAGACCGGAACCCGGAACCCGTTATGCGCATCTCCAGTGGTGGAACTTGAGCCCGAATGCTGCAACGATTGTGATCATCATCCTCGCCGTGGCCATCCTCATCGTCAGCACTATTGTTGGCATAATGTTTTGCTGTCCTCAAGCAAAGCTGACCACGATCACGACCACCTCAGCCGAACCAAACAGGAACTCCTTCATCTCTAACCCTGGACAAAAAACCTATCGACAAAACTCGGTTACCCGATACAATCTTCTTTCAGACAACAACTCCTAAAACTTCTGTGATTAGCAAAACACCGAGAGCATGAGCTTTTTTTCCCCAGCGTCCACTGGGTTTTCACAATGCTCAAAGTGAACTCCCCCTCAAGTTTATCATTTCCCCATTCCCACCTCCTTCCCTTGGTCTCAAGTATTACCATTTCCCTTTTTGCTCATTCACGCACCCCTCAGCAATCTCTTTCTCTCTATCTTCTTCATCTTTTTTCCGTTACTTGTCCGTATTTATTTCTTTTTTAAACTCCCTAACGGCTAGACCGTTTATAAAAAACTAAAAATAAAAACAAAAAAAATGCGAAAAAGTTCGCGAAATGGCAAAACAAAGTTTAACAGTTCAGTAAAGAGGAACAGTAGTAGTCCCATTAACTCATAATAAAGTAGAGCAAATTAAAGTGCAAACAAAAACAGGTATTTACCAAACACAACAACATCCGCTTGCAATCAGACATACACTCTCAGGTAACATCACGCCACTGTTAGCATTTGCCAGTAGTCACCTCATAAATCTTTTGCATAAGCAAACCACTGCAAAAATAAAGCTACTTAGACTTGGGCAAACAAGGCATGGCCATCTTAACTACTGTCACCACCCTGCAATCGGATGACTGACAGCTACTCCTACTGTAAAATAAAATCTAAAATTAAGGCTACAACTATTAAAATTAGGAGGAAACTACTAGCGGTAGACTTACCACCAATTCCAAAGGTTAACTTGCCCCTTGCCGAGTTTATCAACTACTGCTAAGCAACCTAAGGTAATCTAAAAAAACATCAGGCAAGATGCTTGCTGCTTTGATTCAGACGTCACCCCTGCCTAAAGCAGCACACATCCATCCACCGCATCAGCAAAAAATAACAACTGTCAAAACCTGGTCTTAGCAAAAAAAGTCACACCTTGCCATCTCTAACCATCCCTGCCAGCTGAGAATGGCAAAACAGAAAAGTGTCAGCCCCTTCAACTTGAGCCTAGTAGTAGCTCTTGCCGCAGCAGCATCAACAGCTGCTCAAGGCAACCTACTGAAAACTCAATGCGGCCCCAATGAGATTCACCTAGTCGCCCACGTGCGAGAACCCGGATGCTATCGACTACGTAAGAGAGCCCCTGCTCAATCTGTTATTAACTAAAACTAAATTGTCCCCACAGTCCATCTAAACGAAGTGTGCGTCGACAATAAACAGTGCATCGACGAGCACACCTTCTGCGGCCACCACCACCTGTCGGAGGACCTCACCTCACCGACGGTGTGCGTTTGCAAAGATGACACCAAGGAGGTGCACGGTCGATGCGTCATTCGCGACCACTGCTGCCTGGCCGGGTACAACCCTGATCACTTGCAGGCAGATTGCCCCAAACGAAGCATGTTCTGCGCCTACCACCGGTGCCACTGTAAGCCGGGCTACAAAAACGACCGAACAGTGGACGACTGCGTCCTCGAGGAGGAGGGAGTACTGCCGGAAGAGGAAGATGAAGAGGTAGGAGCCATCGACGGTCCCAAGTGGGAGCAGTGCATCAACAGCACCGGAAGCGACACCTACCGCATCTCACTGATCTCCGACCGCTACCGACCCATTGATATTCTTGGCATTGCCTTGCTAGTAGCCGCGGCTTGCTTCGTTGTCTTCCTTCTGCTAATTTTGGGCTTTTACAAACTGTATAAAAAATACTATCCCAAGTATGAAAATGTGCCTCAGAAGGAGCAGAATGATCCCGCCCAATCGCCAACCGAAGCATAATTCAAAACGTCATAATAAGGAGAAAAGCCTCTTTGCATTACCTTTTACTATTTCTTAAACTATGGACTGTACCACTCCCACTCCTCTCCCAACAATACCCACTAATTCTTTGATCAGTAATACTTTCCCCGACACTACCACTACAACTATTGCTAATTTACTCGAAACCCAATCTGTATTTCTCTATTTTTCTGTGATTACCTACAGTGATAATTATAAAACAGTACAGCTCAATTAAAAAAACCAGTACAAAAAAAGTGTTGAATGCACTAATTGCCCTCAATGCCCTGATGCAGCAGAGTTTGGGAAAGAGAACGAGAGAACTGCGCCACAAAAAAATAGGGTGCGGCAGCCTGTATCCAATAGAAACCAACTTTAATCAGACTTGACAAAACAACGCTGATTAAAACTACCAAAAAGCTACATCGTCTACCTGATCCTTTAAAGAAGGCACAAGGTTATCATCAGAATAATGCATTGAAAAGGACCTCAGCCAGTTTAAAAGGTGGTGACCACTGAAAAGATATCTTCACTACCATCAACAACAATCATCCCTAGTAGAGTAAAAACAACAATCAAATCACCGATGACTACGCGGACAATTACAAAAAAAAGAAGTACAAAAGTACCTGTACAAATTTTTCACGTGGAATCTCTCAGAAACGTGGAAAATCTGACCACAACAAATATATCACCGGCCGCCCTGACATCAAACAATTTATCAGCAACTACTAAACAATCATGACCATCAAACACCACAGGCATTTCTTACTAAACACAAAAGAATCCGAAAGTTAACCCAATATCCTACTCCAGAATCATCTCTAAGAGATCTTAAACGAGTGACCGTGTTGAACTGCTCTACAAACTGTGTTCACCATTTCAACACTCGAACCGTGATCATAATCAACTTTATCATTTCATCAGGAAATGCCTTCCATCAAGATAATAGAACAAAACAACAAAAATGCGAAACATTTCGCAAATTGACACAATCAAAGTTATCCAATTAAGGTGGTGTTAATAAGTGTTTGAGTAAACCCACTGTCTGCAAAATCACGCCATTTGCCAGGTGTCACATTAAAAAACAACAAACCCCTGTAAAAGGCGGTGCTAAGAGCAAGCAAAACCGAGGATCTACTGCATCAAATCGACTACTGATTCTGCCTGAAAAAACTCTCTTTTTAACGACAGAAGACATTAGTCATCATCAACATCGTCAGTGGGAGCACATTCACATACTAGTAGGCGTAACTTTTCCTTGAGATAAAGAGAAAAAATGAGCAGGCACTACAGAATCAGGTGAGGCAGTCGCAGGCGGGCAGAAAAATTGCAACCACCCACTGCAGCAACTGCAACCGGATCTTCTAGAAGCATCTACGCAAACTTGACAACAAGCCACCTTACAAAGATAAGAGAGCAAGCAGATTTTAAAAAGAAGATGCTATGGTGTTGCTAGCGGTAACAAAGTAAAACCCATGTGGTGCAAAACACCAAACAGTTCACAATCTTTGTTAGATTAGTATCACCAAGCAATGAGCAGTCACGTTGACTCTAGTTGCACTAAGAAGGAGAAGAGCAACGTTCAGCTGCATTCACGCTCAACACTTTGACAGTGATTGTACGCCACTTAACTAATATTTACTTATAGACTTTAAAAAATCAAACACCATCACACTTCACTAAGCCCAACCAAGTGTCCCAGAAAGAATGGACAAGACACTACTACCACTGCCACCAGTAGGGCGCATCATCTTGCTGCCTGTCTTCTTGGCACTGCTGCCGCTGCTGATGGTACTACACAACCAACAAAGTGCTCACTGCGCACCTCTCAACGCGGAAGCAGCAGTGCCCAGCAGCAACCCTGAAGAAATTCCCCTAAAGGCGCACGTTAAAGAGCTCGAATGCTATACCCTAGGTAAGTGTGCCTACCAATTACTCTCTAACTAACTCTCTTCCAAACTTTTCAGCGCACCTTCACCAGGAGTGCAACNGCGCACGTTAAAGAGCTCGAATGCTATACCCTAGGTAAGTGTGCCTACCACTTACTCTCTAACTAACTCTCTTCCAAACTTTTCAGCGCACCTTCACCAGGAGTGCAACTGCTCTTGGCAGTGCATTGACCAGGACACCTTATGTGGCTTCCCTGACCACCACCACCTACCCATCAATGCTACTCTGCTGCCGTTCAACAAAGAGAAGAAAACTGTGTGCACCTGCAGAGACGGTACCGAAGAGGTGGGCGGGCGCTGTGTGGACCGTCACCATGAGCACCCTGAGCACCATGAGCACGTGGAAGAAGAACCAGTAGAAAAGGAAAAGGAACTGAAAAAGGAACTGGAAAAAGAACTGGAAAAGGAAATGGAAAAAGAAATGGAAAAAGAAATGGAAAGAGAAATGGAAAAAGAAATGGAAAAGGAAATGGAAAAGGAAATGGAAAAGGAAAAAGGAATGAAAAAGAAAATGGAAATGGAAAAGAGAATGGAAATAGAAAAAAGAATGGAAATGGAAAAGAAAATGGAAATAAAAGAGATGACTTTGATCGAAAAAGCTTCCTCAAACGAGGACAACGAACCCGCAAAAATGATAGATCTAATCAACTCCCTACCTCCTCCTTCTCCTGCAAGTAATCTACTCTACACGTTGGACCCCGTTGCCTTGGTCGGTCTGTTTCTACTCATTCTCTTTATCGGCACGCTGCTACTTATCCTCTTCTGCTACCTCCTTCTAATGGTGCTGTGGAAGATCAAGGGCAGGTACAGAGGAGTGGAGGAAGGATTGGTTTGATGTGTGGCCACAAGCAGTCGTCCTAGAGCAGTTAGCCTATAATAGCTCTAGAAAGACTCCTGGTACCTCAATTACAATTCCTCTTACGAAACGCCCCCGTACACTACTACTACCACCACCTACTGTCGTTTAAGCTATCTCATCTCGGTTGTTTCCTCTCACTTCCCTGTGATTTCCCAGTAAACTTAAATAAAACAGTAGTGGTTTTCAATACTAACAAGCAATAACGAAAAACTACGCACTAGAAAAGTAGTGCCATGATGCAACATCGCCACCTTGAAGAAGGGTGCGGTCTCTCCACGGCGATGGAGTTGATGGTATCCATAGAGATACCGCCGCAAAGTCTGCTGACTTGACTAGCGCTTCCTCTCGAAGAAAGAAGGAAAGGAAAGGAAAGGAAGGTAACTTGAGCAACCAGTAACTTGGCACAGTTGCGTAAGAGGTACACTTACACTAATGGTGCCCGACCTAAATAGAGCCTAAGGTATTCACCCCCTGCCCTGTGCAAATAAAACACAAGCCAAGGCAGCACAAGGTAAAGGCAAAGGTTCTCAAGAGAAAAGATAGTCCCTATAGAAACTCTCATCCTAATTACTGAAGATGACGATTGCACAGTCAATGGAAAGAAAGTCA
>NW_016181811.1:0-6133 GCF_001687245.7 Rhagoletis zephyria | reverse complement strand
GCATAGTGATTATACGAGTGCTTCGTGCTTCTTTCTTCATCTCGTTTCCACTGTTTTGACTTTGCGTTTTTGTTAGTCATTGCTGTTGTTGTTGAACACTATTGGAGCTGACTTGACACCGGTGGGGCTCGAGTTTATTCGCGCTGTCGCTTAACAACAAGCGAGTAAAACTTGTCTTGATGGTTATATGGATTACGTTGGAGTCGACTCGATCGGCAGTGGTACTACTACATACATATGTTGGCTGATGGTGCTTTATGATCGTATTGAAGAAGGAGAATAAGAAGAAGAAGAAGAAGAGGTGCAAAGTGGGTAGAAAAACGATTAAAACTCTAAATCACCAAGACGTTCGATAATGATTCCATAGCTTTCGATGCCAGCGTGCTTCAGTGATCGATCGGCTTTGCGATCTGGCCTGTTGTTTGTTTTTTTTGTTGGCTATTTGTTGTCGATCGTGCGCCATGATTTTGTGGATTATGTGCTCTATCGCTGCGCGATATTGTAAGTTGATGCCTATCGGCTGTTTATGGTACAATTTCCACAGTTTATAATCATAAACATTGATCGATGATCGACAGCAGCATGGCAAGTCAGTTGGCCCGACGTTTAGACGGTCAGCTGCTATTAGATAATGGCGCAATTCGTATAGCTAGCTGTGGCTATCATTGTAGTTCTTGTGTTGCTGTGCCTTTCCAAAACATAATTACCACTCGCTTTTTATTGCCTCGTTATTTTTTAGGTGTGTTTTTTTACAAACACCTTTATTTCTTGCTCCCTTTTTTAGTTCTTCAATATTCATTACAAGCTTATCTGGCGAGTTATTTCTTCGTTTATCTGTTTAAGACTGCTTCCCTCCGAACGGTTAGGTCCAGAAATTAGTTTATTTCAGAACCGGGTCTTGCTATGATGTGGTTAGCGCCATTTTGATAGGCTTTCTCTGGAATCTCTGATATCTGCTGTCACAATCCATTGCCATCTCTAAACCGCTTGGACTTAACGATACATACATACATACATATGTATATTAGAAATGGATCAGTTAGAAATCTCCATAAAAGACAGACGGCAGCGTTGATCCGGATCAACTCGTTAGTTCGGAATTAACTCGGAAATTAACTGCATTTGATCCGGATTAAGTCCTGCCGCTAATCCTCAAAATTAATGCGGATCAGGGGGGTTTTCGATGACCGCATTCATCAAAAGAAGTTACCAAACAAAGCATATTAGTTTGACGTCCGCGGTAATCGAGTGATGAATACTAAAATTCTGTAGTACCCAGGCTTAATTCTCGGTAAAAAAAGGAAAATAAAAGTATGTAATAAAAGAATGATTTCAAAAAAAAAAATATTCTACTGGCCGTGGGACTCAAACCCACGACCTCGGGGTTAATCCGGATCGACGTTGCCACCTGTCTATGCTATACGATTTTGGAGGCCCCTTTCAACATAGCGATATCTTTTTTTGACTCATTAAGATGGCTTCCTTTTTGGAAATTTAGCATCTTAGTCTGTTTCGGACCCGCCAGTATGGATGCCAGCAGAATTTTCCTCGATTACGCTGCCTAAACTGAAATCACGTCTAGTGCGAAATTTCATCAGAAAGTTTTTCGTGAAATCTGATTGTTTCCCGGATTTTAAAAGTTTGTCAAGAAAGCCCCTATGCCTGTGCTGCTTTGACATCAAACAGCCTGATTCTTTTGAGTCTGACTGCAGATTTCTATGGCAACTCCTTTTTGTGAAAGAAAATTTTTAGTAGGTGGCCACTTTTTAAAATTTAAAACTTTTCTTAAGCTCAAAACCAGCGGTGCTTTCAGCACTTATTTAATAACAATACTAGTAATTAAAACGATGCATACATACATACATACACACACTCTCGTATATAGAAAGGTCAGCGTGTTATCTCAATGCACCTGCGCACAGCGGCGAGGGCCATCCCTTGTCACTTGAAAGCTGCTCTGAATTTCATATTTCCATGACATTACACTAAAAATTACAAAGTCGAATTAGTACGCTATAAAAATACATATAGTAGTATGTGCATTAGATTGCATTACTCTCCATATAAAAAAAATGGCACTGTTTTTCCAAAATGTATCGGAAAAATATTAAGATTTACGTGGACTGGACCAATTTTAAAATGTATACCTAATAAAATTAGGCTTCAAAATAATGCGATTTTTCGAGGTATTTTCAAATCGATCCAGCTCACGTAAAAATTAAAATATTTCCGAAATATGTATTTTAGAGGAAGTCTGAAAATATAAGAAATTGCATAATTTGGGTGAAAAAACGCAACTTTTTTTTTGGTGAGGCACCCTAATAATATATATTATTTAAGTACATATGTACATATGTACATACATATGTATGACAATCAGCTATTTTTAGAAAGCTGCAGCTTTGAAATTCATACGAAATTTATTTATTAATCAAATCAATCAGATGTTTCGAGATCAGCTTTGCCGAGCAGCTGTTTTTAATGGAGCGCTAAAAGGCACGACTGGCTGTCTAGGTTGCATTTAAAAATGAATTCTTTGTACATAGTACATTGCTATATATGTAGTACATAACGATGCATTGATTTCCGTGAGAGAGTGCTACGAATGGTTTTAGTATTTATGTATATGTATATGTGTATAAAAGCCTCGCTTTTGCCGACAACTCAGACCTTTTGAAGGTTAGATTATATAGAGCGTACCTATATATAATTTCCAAAGTCTGAATATACGAGATTCAGCATATAATTTATTTAGCGCTAATATTAGTAGATGCTTAGTGCTAACTTAGGGTTTACACCGGACAATATTGTCAAGACAATTATGTCAAAATGATGTGCTTGTTGTAATATGAATTCGCCGTGTTTACAACAAACACATCATTTTGACATAATTGTCTTGACGGTATTGCCTGGTGTAAACCCTAAGTAAGGTTGGCATATTTTAAGCTTTTGCTTTCTTGAAATTTAAAATATTTTTTCTCTCTTTCTTTTGCAGGTAAGGTAAACTTTAATATGAGGCATTAACCATCTAATTGGCATAACTTTTTTAACTGTTGACCTGATTAACTACTTACTTGAAATGTGTATAAAGGTACGATATTATCGGATATGTCTTTCATAGAATTTCAGAAATCAGTTAAGTTTTTGAAAAGTGGTAACCCCATTAAAATAGCTTTAATTTTGCATTCATTAGTTGTATGTACCTTTATTCATTAAATAAGTGGAGTTTATTGTCGGGGTGGCAACCCTAACATGAAATTTCTATTTGATACACGTTTGGTCTCTCATTTTATTGTTATGTTTAAGTTCAGATACATATTTTTATTGTGTAGCTAGGTGGCAACCCCAACATTCAAACCCAATTTCGGTTAATAGCACTGGCTTATTTTTTATTTAATTTATAATTTTATAATTTTTTTTTGAAGTTTTCTTCTTAAAAAAAAACCAACAAACTACATACATTGCTCCAACACTAATACCCAAGAACAAAAGTTCAAACTGTTGATCCTAGTTGATCACTCGTAGTCCTAGAATGTTCTAACGGGGGGTTTCTAAAATTCCGAATTCCAAAATGTATAAAAATGCAAAGCAGCAGTCTCTTATTTCTAATGTATTTATTGCAGATTAAAATGTCCAGCCTGCGCAACTTTACTTGAATTCAGCATTCAGCGTGGTTGGAAATGTTGGACCGTTCAGTCTAAAAAGTCAAATGCTTTGCATTTTAATATTTAGGAATTCAGAAAAACTATGTCAGATTTATTCAAAAGCTACACTGAAAACTCAATGAAATTTCATATATACATATGTACGTTAGGGTGCATCACTTTTCATGCAAAAAAATCGGTACTGTTTTTTCACCGGAAATATAAAATTTTTTACTATGTAAAACTTGCGCTAAAATATTTCAGAAAAATACAGTAGAAGCTAACAAATTGAGAATTCTCAGAAATTAGTAGTGTAGTATGAACTATGTATATTTTCGTAAAAAAAAATAGACTAATAAAGACAAAAGCAATGGTCAAAACTTGTAAAGACAAATTGCTTCTAATTATATGTACGCAGGTGTACATACGTTTGTACATACGTACATATGTATGTTTATTCGAACGAGCAACGCGCTTTTTACAAAGTGCATTCAACCTCGGGAATCCCGCCATGAAACAATTCAGCTAGCGCATTCTTTCGTTAGTACGATAACAAATGACATAAGCCTTTGGTTAGACGCGTGTTTTTAAGTGTTTTTTTTTTCAATTAAAACTAACAATTCGTAGTGGTTCTAAAATTTTGTTCAAAGCGATATTTTTAATATCTAATTAATACTAGATACATACATACATGCCATCATCAGAATAAACGACTCCAATCGGAACCAAAATTTATATGTGATGTCTGAGACCCTGGTTGAGGGGGTTGAAACTGAAAAAAATCGTTCATTTGATTTTTTAAGGACCACCCTAATGTACATATGTGATAGCACTATCTCAGCCATAGTCATTTTATAACGTGATTTCTTCAATTCTCGACCGGCTCATGAGTTTCTCTTGCTTTAACCATAACCACCATCCTATTAACATATCGTCACCTGGATAAATAAATGTCGTATGTGAAAATTGAGCCAAATTAAGCTAATAACGCTTAATTAATAGTTTAATAGCTTACTAAACTAATCAAGATCATCCAAATGGTGAGATATTCAGTAGAATTTTATCGCTAATTTAGTAGAAATTTTGATCACATTTTGTCGAACTTATGCCAAATGTAACATAAGACAAAATTTTAATAATGAAATAATTTAAGTAATTAAATAATAATAATTTAAGAATTTCGTGAACAAGTAATATTCACTAGCCACTTAATTAAATTCCAAACTTAAATCTTGATTTCCCAAAAAGTCGACAAATGTAACGCACGGCATAAATTTATCCACGCCACGATATTTAGTCCCTTGGGTCCATCCATGGACCATTGCAGTAAAAGCCTACACAGGCTATTAAATTGATTTTTTGAAGCAATTCTTTTATTATTCATTTTGAATAAGAAAAGATTTGTATGCAATGCATATCCCGCATGTTGCAATGAAGGTATCCAAAGGCAAAAAGCAAACATCTTGCAGTGTATTTAAAAAAAAAAAAAACTTACAAAATGAATAAACAAATAAGCCTTGAAGTTAAGCCAACACAGCTGGACACACTTGCCCATGCTTATAGTACTTTTGCGCCTAGTATGTATAGTATTATTAGAAGGCGCATTATATATATGGTACAGCGATAAATGAAAGGGGCTAGAGCTTAAAGTTACACCAGTGCACACACATATCATAGAAAAGTTTAGAAAAATTCCATTAATAATTTATAATTAGACTGAACAGCAAAATAATAGGCTGCGATAGCAAACAGCAAACAAAAATAATGGTTGAGCAAAGCGTTCAACTATCAACTCGAGCAGCTTCTTATTCCTTTCAAGCCCTGCAGGAAAAATATGGAAAAACATTTGTAGGATCACAGTTTTAGGGCTATTTTCTCAAATAGTTTGTGAAATTTATCTGCCCTTCATCACATTTTTTTTTTAAACAAAACTTGTGCTTAAAGGGTAGATAAATTTACGGCTGTAAAAGTTTCAAAATTTTCTTATTTTTTAAAAGGGTAATAAAAATATATGTANTCAAATTATTTGGTGTCTAAAGTTCAATATGGTTTATTATGTTTCCAGAAAAATTCAAAACTTATAAAATGTATTTTCAAATTAAATGTTTTTTTTTACAAAAAGAAGCGGTTGAGAACCACCTTTTAGAGCGTTCGATTAACTCAAGAGAACCAATGCTGTAGGATGGAAAAATGTACAGAGAAAGAATGTCGCATAATTTTTTTTATTTTTTTTATTTCATTTTTAAAAATTTTTTATACAATTTTTACATGACCCACTATGATATTAAAAAAACAAAAACAGAATATTTTTGCTCAACCCTACCTATTTATATGCTTTGGAGCAGACATATTTTGAAAAGGATTTCCATCTAAATTAGAAATTCGCGTGAATTAAATATGAAATTTAAGTGAAGTCATTTAGTAGCAATGTGGCCCAAAAATATTTGCAAACAGGGTTGCCACCTATCAAAGAATTTAAAATAAATTTG
>NW_016181809.1:3046-6134 GCF_001687245.7 Rhagoletis zephyria | reverse complement strand
GATTCATCTGACCAGACCAAGAAAATGCCTTTTCGGACACTTAGACCTATCCCATTCGATTGGGGCATTGCAAGAGGAATCTTCTTGTGGCACGATGTCGGATGGGCGATGGGCGGTAGTCTCATTTGATCTGTTCCTGTAGCCAGGTGTAGATGGAAGTTATCCGGCTTTACTATACCTGTAATATAATAAAGGATAGTCTAGCTCTAGCCTATATTCCAACAATGTTGAGGAAAGCGCGGGCAACGTTTATACTCACGATAGCAGAGACCAAAAATAACTATTATCTCGAAATCACAAATTAAAAAACATTCCCCAAATTCTGAAATGTAACGAAAAATTTGTTTCGTAACAGTTATTATATGAGACATATTTTTTTTTTGCCGTTAAGGGTTATAACCCAACGTTTATTTTTTTAACGTTGTAAAATAAGAATAATGCTGGAGATGGATGTGGAGAAGAGAATGAATCAACAGGCAGTTAGACCTTTATTGAGATTATTTAAAAAAGAAATAACCCAAGTAAAGCCATAAAACAACCCCACGCTACCTTAGAGACTGTACAAATTTTCAAATTGTTCAGCACTGCATGAATATTTTTTAATGAAAATTCGCTCTTCCAATTAACTTCTTTATTTAGAAATTTCTAAGTACTTGTATTGTAAATATTGCTTTATTTTCTTCCAATTGTTCTCACCTAATAAACAAAATAAAATGTCAAATCATCTGTAAATGTTGGCAAAAAGTACCATTTGTTGCGCAGCAGGAAATCGCGGGCGGAGACCACTGGGAAGTAGGTGGAGAAGAAGCAACCAAATGTCGCATTTAAATGCACACAATCGATCTGTGTATGTATGTAATTCGTAAGAAGAAAGTTTTTAAATACAAATCTGAAGACCCAACTCAATGCGGCTTAGATTGAGGAAGCAATAAACACTGGCTACTCCCATGAGGCGATATCCAACTGCTGCACAGCACATGTGGAAAACTGAATAGAAGAAAAAGATGAAAATCTGCTGGGTGGTGATTCAAAAGAAAATCTTTCTGTTGGCAAAATACTGCACAGCAATATTTTGACAACAAAAGAGTTCATAGCCATACATACGCATACATGTGTAGATATGTATGTATGTACCCTGCAGAAAATCTGACTAGCACTTAACTAGCGCAGAACTAGAACTTTTGCCGACAGTACTAGTTCTAGCTCGATACCCAAGCAATGCTTTCAACTGTCCAGTTATACACGGCGATGTCATGGCGGTGGCAATTGTCGCCCAATGCATTACTTTGCAACTAGTTTTTAACCGGTTTCGTTTTGAAACGTTTTTTTTTTATAAGTAACCGTTTTTAAGATTCGATTTTTGGATACTTTTTTCCAATGATGCTTGAGTCGGAGGTCCTCTCGCTGAGCTACTTTCATATTGTGCGACCTTTGACCATTTGCACATTTACACCGCAAGTTTCAACCGGCCCCGTGCGGCATCCGTTTTGCACTAGTTCAGAGATAGTTCTGAAATTTGTAGTTCGGAACTAACGCTTTATCAGACTGTCACTAAATTTTACTGCTGGGTATGTACGCACAAACGCATGCACGCTTACACAAAGCAGCATTCGTACTTGCAAAAGCAAAGAATGTGGCGAACAATAGGAATTTTCGGAAATTTTAAAGAAATTTACGATGTCGAAACCAAAAATTGACTGTGTTTAGACCATGCAAAATTGATTTTTTCCCCCCTGTCTTCATCTTCAATTCACTTTTCTTTCAATGGCTTTAATAAAAGCGCAACCAATAGGAAAACAGAGAGAAATTGAGAAACAATAACAAACATGCACACGAAGTACCTACAAGCAATAGCTAATTGTGCAGCAAAGAGAAAGGAAGAAGACGCTGAGCTGCCAAAATGAGCAGCGGGGAGGCTTGCAAGACATGCGGGAAGCAAAGGATACAAATCAAGTGAAAACAAAAGAGGACCAGCAACCAGAACAAAAAAAAAACAAGAAAACCCAACATTGGTGGTCTGTGCAACAACAGGATCATTGGTGTTTGTTTGCTATTTGAGCATGTATGCATTCATACATACATATGCATATGCATATTCGCTTTGTTGCATGCAGCTGCTGCGTGCGGCCATCCATACCTGAGAATTTGGCTTGCCGCATACTTAACTGCACGCAGCATTTCTTAAGCACTCGACCGTTTCTTTGGCAGACACGTGAGCATTGGTGGCTATTTTTGGTTTATTTAAAGAAACGTTTACGTTTTCAATAGAGTTAATCTAAGAATTGAATGAATAGCAAATTTGTATTCCTAATCCAAAAAAAACAATGCATTCCTTGCTCTTCATTCTAAACTTCTTTCAAACTTAACAACAAATGTTTTAATTTTTTTTTTGACGTAGAATACGTCTTACCTTAAGGTATGGGGGCTATGTTCAAATGTTGTAGTTGTAATTTTTAGAGCTTCACAAAAACGCTTATTGCACGAGAACTAATAAAGCGATTTCAAAGAAAAGTGTGGCGTTTCAAAGACGATAACAAAACCGATAAAAATATCGATATCAATCGATCATTATATCGATAAGTTCCGAAAGTATCGATAACAAAATCGATAAAAATATCGATAACAAAACCGATGACAAAATCGATTAAAATGTCGATAACAAAATCGATAAAAATATCGATCATTATATCGATAAGTGAAAATATCGATAGCAAAATATATAACAAAATCGATCATTATATCGATAAGTTCTGAAAATATCGATAACAAAATCTATAAAAATATCGATAACAAAATCGTTAGCAAAATCGATAAAAATATCGATAACAAAACCAATAAAAATATCGATAACAAAATCGATAAAACTATCGATAATAAAATCGATAACAAAATCGATAATAAAGAGATAACAAAATCGATAAAAATATCGATCATTATATCGATAAGTTCCAAAAATATCGATAGCAAAATCAATAACAATATCGATAAAAATTTCGATAACAAAATCGATAAAAAACCAACAAAATATCGATTATATCGATAAGTCCCGAGAATCCCTAAAATTCCGAAATAGTTCCGAGATTGAGTC
>NW_016181809.1:0-2010 GCF_001687245.7 Rhagoletis zephyria | reverse complement strand
ATATTTTTATCGTTTTTGCTATCGATATTATAATCGACTTTGTTACCGATATTTTTATCGATTTTGTTGTCGATATTTTTATCGATATTTTTATTGGTTTTGTTACCAATATTTTTATCGATTTTTCTATTGATATTGTTATCAATAACCATACCACGTATTCTACGTTTAAATATAGCGGCTGTATCTCCGATACAGCCTGCAGACCAAGACGGAGGCGCTGGACTGTTCCTTTTTTTTGCCGAACCTTGGGGTCGCCTATCTACATTTTTCGGTGACACCTGTATTCGGCAAGAAAAAATATTAATAGTTCTACTGGAATAATCGGCATACTTATCAAGAGTTTAATGATTTTTGGAGAGCTTTAATTTACTAGTATTAGGGTGGCCCGTTAGGGTGGTAGGAACTGAGATCTAGTTGGTAAGTACTAGAACGAGCTACTTGAGGTCAATGAACTTTGAAACTAAGAAATGTACAAGAACATCGATATACATATCATTCCTCAAGATCCGACTGTAAATGCTGAATATATGACGGAAAATGCAAAAAGGCCACCCCTAGTCTGGCCAAAAAATATAGATTTTTTGGAAACTGCTTGCAAAAAAAATTTAAACCCCAGAGGTGAATGGTGAAGTTTTTTTTTATTACTCTCTAATGTACAGGCATATTCGGTGGCGAAAATGTAAATGGGGAAGTGACGTATTTGTATTATATTTCTAGGAAAATATAGCTTACTATCTAAAAAAAAAAACACTATATAAAAACTGTCAAACTTTGAAGAACATTTTTAAAAAATTCGATGAATTTTAACAAATGTTAGTCGAAATTAGAAACTTTTTAATAAGGTATTTAATAATTTTTTTGGGTATGTATACAGTTTTGCCCGTTAAATCTTAATACAATAAAGTTTGTAACCGTTGATTTTTGGTATGTATACAGTTTTGCCCGTTAAATCTTAATACAATAAAGTTTGTAACCGTTGATTTTTGGCAATTTTTCGTTCACACAGATTCTGCCATACAAAGTATGTATGTACATTAGGGTGGTCCAAAATAAGTAAAGTTGGAATTTTAATGTTCTCACCTCCTAGGATTAATCTATATTGTATATTATTATATTTTTTTCGGTAAAAAAACATTCCTAGGGCGTGAGAGCATTTAAATTCACATGCATTTTTGGATCACCCTAATGTACATATATATTTTCGACAATTTCTTTGTATGGAGAAAATGAGCAACACCTTCCACAAAAAACTACTAAAATTTTATGGTCTTCAAAACAGCAAACTCAGAATGTTTCTAATTAAAAAAGCTCACAATTTGGATGAAACTTGTCAAATTTTTCTAATTTTTGTCTAAAATTTGAAATTTTTACATTACACTTTCATAATAAAAAATAAATAAACGAAAGGAAAATAGCTAAAGAATGCTAAAGTGTCTCTTCCCTATTTATATTTTCGCCACTGTATATCCTCGCGCAAGAAAGAATATTTCTGTAGAATAATATACGGAGAGCAGGACCTAGCAGCCAGGCACGAAAGAAAATAAAATTACGCTTCCTAAGTGACTGGCTAGAACGCTTAGATGACGATCGATGGCTTGGTGGACAACTGGGCTTGTACCCGCCTGGAACTCTGGGCCAACAGTTGCTTCGGAGAAATAAACTAGTAGCCACTATCTGGTTACTGTTACTTTGAGAAGTAACCACAGAAAATGGGCTTAAAAAGAACTTAGTTGTACATACATGCAATTAAATTAAATTTTTCCGTAAATTAAGTTTTATTTGATTTTGTTTTTTTTTTTATTTTAGTTATTTCATGATATTTTTCTTTCTCGCTCACTTTTTCTAGCTAAGTACCACATCCTCCTGCCAGCTAAGAATGCTTAACGCCATGGGTGTCCTTGTTGAACATGTGTGACGACACGAATAAACACTTCGACTCTTATCCGCTCGTCTGTTGTTTGCAAACTCCAATTTAAACACTTCTGCTGCACTACCCCTCATAAATTC